>NW_016910581.1:994631-1036733 GCF_001483705.2 Eufriesea mexicana
ACGCTCTTCAAATATACATTGTTATATACATACTCAGATGATGCTCCATCACTTGTCCAGTTATTATTTCGTAATTTATCCTAGAAATTTAACATGTCTACCATCTACTTAGCAATTGGCGTCGAAATAATTCACGAGAGAGTGGACCGATTCTTCTTGCACAAGCATAATCGGGACGGTATAGCGGTACGTCATGGCCGAAGGAGAAGCTTATCGTTGGTGGTCAAACGTGCGAGTCTGATAAGCCTTATCTTGTCTCAGTTGGAACAGAACGACTTCGAACGAAGTTGCTCGTACGCTTTCACGTGCTTGACAGAAACACGCACGCTGGAGTCCTGGCCTGTAGCCTGGATTCGAACCTGTAAGTCGAGCCTCGTACGTCGATAATGTTTCCAACCTGATAAATCCATTACGAGTCAAGTGGGGCTCGAAATCTCTGCACTCTACTAGCGTCGCTATAAGGGGATAAATGATCTGCAGTTCGTTACTTGGTATTCTTCCTTCAGAAGATATAGGGCTACAGTGCGTCTATCTATTATTTCCGTTGCTTCCTCATACAAAATTGTCAGCTTCGAATAGCGTTTCACTATGGTATCGGCACACCATAGTGAATCACAGATAAATTAAGCAAGCATTCATAAAATTGGATTTGACTATGGAATTAATGATGCAGTTGACACACTTTTAGAAAATACGTGAGTAAGAAGTGGTAGATTCTACGAAACGCAAATTATTGTTTAAATTCACGTGCAATTATGGTATGCGGGTAGTATGGGATGAAGTCATGGGAACGGAAGTGAAGTGATTTCGATAGCTAAAAAGCTTATGTACCGTGGAATCTAACAAAACGAATCTTAGAATGAGTTAATGTCTGATTTGAAAAGTGCACGTGTAATTAGTGTAAATATGTGCTGGAATATTAATGTAGGTTACAGAAACGGTATATCAATATAAAGATTCATAAGCCGGAGTTACGTCGTTTCGAAGGTATGAGTGAAAATGCGGGCACAATCAATCTGTATATTGTACATGTGTTCACATAGATTCTATTAGATCCATCATAGATCCATCACTCATACAAGTCTTACTCAAACTTTTAAAATGAGATATTTACTCACTTTCTACAATTTTCCTACTACACTCCCTCCTTTACGTAATAATTACATAATTCTATAAGTATTTTGGATGCTGCACTATTACTTGAAATTATTCTTCATAACTTACTATCACGAACAATTCCTCAACCCTTTGCACATCGCTAATGCCACCAGATAAACGTTGTTGATCTGCAAACTGTTACTTGCCGTTATATTCAATAACCAGTTAAAATGATAACAAGGAGTAAGAGAGCATTTCAAGGAAACTCGGAAACATCTTTAATTCTTCGTTTCGAAACAAAATGTTTGTTTCCAGTATATCTTCCAGTGCAGATATCTGATTGTGTTCTCTATAGATCGAAAAATTGAAAACGTTTTTAAACTACACAGGATTAATTGTTATTCCTAAATTTCTAACTGACAAGGTTCAACATTGCCTTATTGCCCGTATTCCAAATAAGTTTTTCGCTGTATCTTTCTATGTCAAATTCTGCACTCACTACGTATCTGTCTAAGTATCGACACAAAATAAATTGGATATAATCGATTCGCGGACAGAATCCACTGCGGAAATTTATGATTCGGTTACAGTAAATGAGTGGCAATAATGCATATCTGGGTTTCGATCCCCTAGAGACACACTGCACAGAGGAAATGGTACAAATATAACTCATTCACAGATCAGCGAGGGTTGGTGGACGCATATGCATCGAGGGATGTCATCCAGGTGATATCTAATCGCAGTGGTCGATTCCTTGTGGACAGGTAAAACGAGAATGTGGAACGAACTGTATTATAAAATGTGCTTTTGACTCCTTTCTCCGTTTTTGAATGCCGTAGGTTTTGAAATGTCGTGGATTCGAAGACCAGTAGTTATAAGCGCTTTGAAATCTCTATTTTGTTTCGGTTATACAGTCATACGGCAGTTAACCATTGAGTATCAGTGTTTCGTATATAAACATAGTTTGTCTTACTAATAACTTGATATAAATGGTTGGTACCTTTATATCGATGAAACTGTGCCACGCGTTTTTTCACTTTTGTTAGATAATCTCGGTTAATTGTCCTTCAGCAGTGGAATCTAGACGTAAAATTACTATGCAGAAATTTGTGCGAGTGTCTCTTGTTTGGTATTGGTGCTTCCGGTATGCAACGTACGTCTGAATAAAGTACACATGCTACATGAAGCAATTCAATAAAGATAAGAGGTTATAGATAATATTTCTCTTGCCTTGATAAATATTAAAAACAATTTTCACGTAAAAAGTATATCTTTTAAATAATTATGAAAACAGGCAGTTAGGAATTCGTTATTTCAACGTGTTTGCTATTACTGGCGTTAAGTCTTATTTTAGATAATACGAATTTAGGATATAAAATTGGTGGAAGGATATTATATAAATGTATTGTAAGCTCTCTATTGAGATATAGATGATATCGTATTTCGATTATTTCTTGTTCTAACATTATTCGTTAATGTGAATCATTCTTAGTGGTCTATTAGTTTCAAAAATGTCATGCCTTTAAGTGCAGATAGCATATCTGTGGTGTTTTTATAGAAACAATTGGTGCTACAATATCAATATAAATATCCATTATTTGACCTCTCTGCTTCGTATTTTTAGTACTTTCTGTCAGGAACATCCTGTTAGACTAAACGGTTTTTGCGATTCATTAGATATGAAGGTATGGCGAGAAAGGAAATATCCAGAAATATCCATTCTATTTGATTTCCTGAATTTCATACATCTTACTGGTTAAAATTGAATTCTCTAATATATTAACGTAATACAATTAGTATTCTAATATCCTAATACTTCTTTATAGTCTTATGCTGTTAAAGGTAGTAATAAAAATAAATAAAACTGGAATTAACTTATTCGGATCAAAGATATAAGTTTGTAAGGAATAGAATTGCAAACCCGTTAGATTGAATAAAATTGTTTTTAATTTACAATTTCATGCTCACTTAATAAGGCAGAAACACATATTGAATTTCTAAATTAAATGTAGGGCGTGAGACTAATACGCAATATATTATACTTTAAATCTGTTTCCTGCGAAGAATGACTCCTAACGATCACACCCTTCCTTTATTTATTATGGAAATAACATTTTTTACCGTGAATACTATCCAGTATGAAATGCTTCCGTCAGATTTGGAATCTAACTTCTTCACTGCACGTGATACTTGATAGAAGTGCAACAGTGGTATTACGCCAAGCTTGTCTACAATATGTTGATTCCCTGAGTATTGCAGTTCATGATAAACAATTTTCGTTCTAGAGTCCATAATACTTAAATCAGTTCATTGGTACACCATTGGCAGTCGGTTAAATGTAATTCTTGGTGTTATCAACAAATATTGGTAAAGATGTGAAGCAGGAACTGCAGTTATGGTAGTGACAAAATTCGCCTACGTTGAAGGAAATAGAAAAGTTAAATAAAATAAGTATCTGAATCCTTGTCCCTCTGGTATTGATAGTAAGGAACGAAATTTTCCGAATTGAATGCGTTTTCATTGAATTAATTAATAATACGTTTAATAGTGAAGGATGATAGTAAAATTTCTCTGGAGAGAATGTGATTTTTTAAATTTTAATTAGCAAACAATTTCATTAAAAGTTCCTTATTAAATAAGAATCTGGAGAAATAGGAATAATAAGAAATAGAAAAAAATATTAACTATCTAAATGAAATTCTGATATATCTCCTGCAGTACCAATTATGCTTAACATAATACTAGTTGATATAATAAATTGTATTTCTGCTGAAGGGATTCTGAAGTTAGGGAAAAATGAAACCTGCTCCAAAATGAACACGTGAAGATTTATTTCCCAACCAGCCGGTTAATAATGTTTTGTTCCGAAACTTTTTTTTGAATGCAATCTAATTGAATAATCTAGGAAATAATCTTGGCACTGGTACTGGCGTGGTTAATTAAATCCTTTACGTAAAATCCATATTTCCACTGGAAAGATTGCCCCCATTTTTAACTTCCAAATATATACTTTAAGCCTGCGTTCTGTATGATATTATTTTAAATACACTTCACACAAACTTTTTATTAATTATATGCATGACGTGTCAGGATAATATTAATCAGAGTAATAAGTAATTAAATCTTCGGCGATATAATTAAATCGAAAGACACGCATACACCATTTCTTAAAGTAATACAGTTTTCCTTTCAACCAACTTTCTAAATTTCATCGTTACATATATAAAATTGAAATAGGAAATAAAGTAGTCTATGACTTAAAAATAACATGCATACTTATATTACTGATAATATAAGCAGTAATTTAGGTGGTTCGTTAATAATAATTTATTCGAATTATACATTGCTTTTCTTTTTTATTTCTTAGATACTAATTGCTATTTCTTATTACAAGATCTCCGAATGGCCAAATTTCCAAATTTAATTTTCCAAATATGTATCTCCATACCGTATTCGTCAAAGATTAATTACCGCATATAAATTCAACTTACAATCACCAAAGCAGAGGTCCTCTATCGTGATCACTGTATTTCCACAGTTACGCACTGTGTGGTAGAAAAAGGGTGTAGAACTTTCAGCGAGAGTAGAATATGAGTTGCTATTCTTTATCTGTTTCATTAAAAAAATTACGAAATATATACCTTTAATGTACACCATTCTTCAACGTGATTTCATTCCCCTTGGTTAAAGTTTTACATGTTACAAGGATCCACTTCTTTGTCGCTTCGCGTGCAACTCTTTATATCTCGAATATTCTCGCTCACTTTATAACAGGCGTATGTAATAACATTCGAAGTCCCTGTAATTCGTGATCCGGTAAAAAACGTTGTTAAAGGTCAGCGTCCAAACTGTATTTTAATTCTTGCACATTTATTTTGATTCCTCCTCACCAGAACAATGCACGTTTCAAAATTTTGGACATACACCCTCCGAATAAAATTTTAATACGAGATTAAGTGGTTAATAATACAAAACATAGATGTTAATGAATATCAATTACAAATAGTTCAGTCTTGCTTCAACAGATAGCAGTGCTTCAAATGTTAAATACGATAAGAAAATTAATTTTAATAGAATAAAAGCAATTAAGTTAGACTTAAATGTATAAGGTATTAAAGGGTCCAATTCGTGAATCGAATCACTGAAATTTAAGTCATAGGTAAAAGGAAATAAATCGGTAGGGGAATGGGCGTTGTTAGTGTACTTTATCTGTCAAGCATAGGAAATCCGATGAATAATAAGCGATACGCAGGCGCATCTTCGGCGCGATATTTATAATGCGAAACACGCGCTGATCATTTGCTTCAGGTTCTTCGGCGTGAGATGTCCTACAAAAAATACCTAACCCCATCAACGTAACATGAATTGGAAAGCACTCCGCATAAGGTGAACATGCACTAATTCCAGCAAGTCCCTAGCTCAATCCCTTCACGCGATTCTATTTCCTTTTCACCAACTCTCTGTGCAATGTCAAGTAGAAAAGTCCTTCTGGACGAACCAATAAAAATGTCTCAATTTAAATAAAAGCTATTTTTCTTATATTTCAAAAATTTGCTTTCAAAAGGTGAATCGTTTAAGGAATACTATCTTGTACTGATGCATCGTTACAGGAATTGCTGTTTCTTTTGTGAAGTCTAGAAATTCCAACTTCAAAACAAACAGTAACTTCTGAACTCTTTAAAACTAATTTTTGGAAAATTTTGTGAAGGGACGAATAGTATATTATTTTGCAGAACAGAAGTAGATATTTTGAAAGATTTGACATGACATACACACGTTTCATACATATTCCTTAGCAAGAAATAGTCAAATATTGCGCAACTATATTCAATAGCCTATATCCGTTAAGGAACTGAATTACGATTTAGAAAGGTATCTTCAAAATAAAAGTTAGAAATATCCATGAGTATTAATTAATGGCGTAGTTATTCAAATATTGTGATACAAATGAACTAATATCTTTATTTCTCTCCCAAAGAGGAATTATCTGCGTTAGGTATCGTTTGATATCATTCGTAACAACATTCCCTATCCTTAACGTTGGATAATGTGGAATTTTGGATCAGACGTTTAGAACAGCAATTTCGATATTAAGAAGATTAATTCCAAATTTCTTCTCCTCCAATCATTATTTCATTTTTACAAATCAGTTCTAAATCCGTCGATTATCCCCGACTCCCAATTTTTTCCTATAAAAGGACGATTCTTTTTCCGATTCGTTGCAATATTCCTCATCTCAAATTTCGTAAAACGGCGAATTTTTAATTAGTCATATATAGCAGGGCATTTTCAATATTAGAATGACTAATTCAAAAATTTCTCACAGAGGAAATGAGTTTGTTTTGGGCACCTGTCATTCTATATCAACTTCTCAATTATAAATTTATCGGTTATTCTCGTTTCTGAATTTTTTTCCCACAAAAGGACAGTATTCCATACCCATTATGTTGAATAATTGCGAATTATGGATCTGTCGTATCTAGAATATTGTAGGATACCATTTCAGAAAGAAACCACGAATCGGCGATTGCTAAAAAGAGCAGCTCATAAGCCGAGCAATATTTTCTAGATGCAAATGGAAAAGATATTTGGGGAACATAATTATGTTCCGTGCTACCTTAGGGGGTGTCAAACATAGGTTAGGAAAAGCATAAAAGCATGGACCTCGACGGCAGAGATGGAGTCCATAGAAATTAATTCTGTCCGCACAAGCGTGAGTCGCTTGTTCGAAAAAGAGTTAAGTTAATGTGCGTCTTTGTGTATTTTCATTTCGTTATTTGGTGTTCTATCCTTCGCTTAAATAGTTTTTTAACTTTGTGATAGTGTCATTCCGTTATATTCGTTTAGTCAATTTTTCGTAGCGCAACGCTAGCTTCCGCCATCCTACAATTTAGTAATTTAGTAATTTAGAAAAGTAGTAATTCCAACATTGAGAATGCTAATACCGAATGTTGGTAAATCGTACTGAATGGAAACACTGGTAGGTTGATCATATTACAGTAATAGAAGATAAATCGGGATATTAAATAATATGAAATTCTTGATTAAAGGTTTGTAAGTTGACACTTAATCCACTGTAGGTTCAGCATTAAATAGAAGTACCTTTCAGTCATGTAGATATAAGGAATGGGGGAAATAAGCTTTTCTTTTATTAATAATTAGGTAGAAGCGTGTGTGAACGTAAAATATCGTGGAAGATAAAAAGGGATACCTAAATGTTGAATTTGACATGAAAGAATCTCTAAATTTTACTTCTTATAGGTGTGGATAAGATTCGGGAAATGTATTCTTGGTTATAAGTAATTCATTTTTCATCTTCATCTTCCGACCGTTAATTATAATTTCTCTTGCAATAGAGGTTAAACAAAAGTACCTCTAATTAGGGCATTGCTTCCTTTTTGATATTCATTAAATAATTTATACCATATTATTATGAAAATTTCGTATGCTCCCATTTTTCATTCTAATTTTCTTTTAAACCAGCGCAATTTTTCAGGCTTTTGTACAAGTATGACATTTAGAAACCAGTAAAGATCGTTTAGAGGCTAGAGAAGCTTGTTTACAATATTTTATCGTAATTCCACATAAAGCTGCACCCAAACACGGTATGTATGAATAATATTACTACATAATTCTATCTAAATAAAACTCAAAATTAGCAATTCCAGATACAATTACTGGGACTAGTCGTTCCAACGATATGTATACACGATAAAATCATGCTGCAACAATTGCAGTTGTTCATAATAAATATAATAATAAAATTTCCTGAGAAACTGCCTCTTAACTCACAATAATTAATTCGACGGAATTTTAAAATCCCCGAAGCAGAATTAGCATATACATTCTAGGGAATAAGCGTTGCAGCAGAATGCTCAGGTTAATGGTTCCTTCAAGGCCGGCTCGAACGTATTCATTTGCAGCAGCCGAACATATTCCAATCACCCATTTTGTTCAAAACACGCGTCTATTCGAGCGTTTCACGCACGATGAGAGGAATGAATAGTGGACACGACGTGTCGTTTGAAAATTGCTGGAAGGAGGCGTCGGAATTTTCTTTGTCTATGGGCAAACGCCGATATGTCGTAGAGTGGTACAATCTCGCAGGAAACCACGCTGCTCGCATGCACGCAAAATGTAATAGGGACAAATAATTAGATCAACGCTATTATGGAGCACCGTGACCGATTGCTAGTCGCCAGCTCGCGGCGTATATATTACGGTCGCCGCCTACAAACGGAAAGTACCTGTCCGTTAGCGTTCGCTAATCATTCTACCGCGACGACATTGCTATATTTCGGCGTCGTAAACACGGTATTTGCAATGAATGCACTTTCCTACAGATAACTGAACGTCTAGGTGCGCGTTTCTACGTTCAATGACATTCCATTGCATGCAACCAAGTGCAAACGTGGGCCTACGCTACCTTATCCTTTGAGCAGTTACAACTTTGCGAAGAGAGATCCGAGAATATCACTTGTGGGCCCTATGTAAATGGTAAACACGTAATCTTGCATACTTCTATCGGATCTTCGCTTGCACATTTTTGTAGTGGAAGGCGGAGACGGGATTTCGGTTTAAAGATTGGGGAAGCCTTAAGGACCATGTTTCCTTTAGAAATTTACTCCTGGGCACCAAATTGGGGAAAATTAGACCACTGCAGAAACCCCAAGGTATTTAGTATAAGATCATTGACTGCCAGGTAATTCCTTTCCGAATAAATTATTCCATTGAAATCCGAACTTGTTTGCTACTACTTTAAGGACCAAACGGAATTTTGGTAGCACTTATTCAATGTGAATTGCATCCTGTGTATATTCTGCTATATTAATTTTCTAATTAGTAGCATGTCGCGGGTATACCCTCCATTGAGTCTAAAATTACTTGGAAACGAAAAATTGCCCAACAACTTTCACAGTGTGACTTTAGTGGTATTACAAGCCGTAATTGAACATAATGCAAAAAGGATATATTTTTGTTCAAACTACCAGTGTTCCAACTTTTACCAATTTTCGGCAAGAAATAGTCTCTGCCTTCTACAGTAAAACAGTGTCAACACAAATTCAATCCCTGGATGCGAAAGTAAGGCTTACGAAAGTATGCAAGCGATATAAATGGTAGCATATGGCGCTATCCGCTTACACTAAGGTAACGAGCCTTAATCGTCGTGAATTTCTCAGACTAAATCTCTCAAATATCAGTTGCACTAGAATTAGGCTGAAATAACATGGAGCGTATATTAACGTGCGCGAAATTTGAATAAACCCAAGAGTTGATAAGATTTCATTTAGAATAGCATGTATATGTATGTGGCAAATCCAAATTTAGTAGCATCATTATGCTCAGTTCCTCGTAAATATATCAGAGTGTAATGATTTAAGAGAGCATTGGTAGAAAATTAGCATTATCTCGTACATTGAACGAGCCAAAGTGAAAATGCGAAACCATTTCCGAACATTTTGCTTCAAATTCCCCGATGAATATATTATTGCTTTAACCACATGATTGAGTGACATTGCGTTCAATATAAGTTAAACTAGTTTTTCTAGATACATCCAAATTCTTCTTTCCTGTTCACATTCGAGGCTCAATAAGCCTGTGCTAGGTTTAGCGTTATATATCAAATGACGTCGCGTGGCATACCGGAATGAAATAGCACGACCCGTTAATTAGTAGCCGATACCTCATACACTGCTTTAAGGAATTTCGTCGAATTTTCAGCAGGAAATCCTCGAACCGCTATTTCTCCTCAGCGATTTGATCGCCGAGGGCAAAGTGTCGAATATGCACTCGGTCGATGAAAATCGTTCTACTTTCTAGTTCCAATTCCTCCGCGACTCCTTGCCAGGAGAGGTGCTAACTTGCGCGCAACGGAAGTAAGTAACGCGCGTTTCCGACTGCCCTGACGACAATGTATAATATTAGCGGCGTCATGATGCCAGCACTTCAACATTCTCCTGGCAAACGGGCGCGTGAATGAAGATACACGGCTTCGCGGATTTGTTTCGAATGCATTTGGCACTTGCTCGGAACGGAGAAATAAGGAAGCGAGCAGATACTTCAACGGGGAGGAATATCAGAACTGGCTACAGAGTCGATATCTGGGAGACATCGGTATGATCTTCCTTGCTTTAAGTATTCCACCGGCGATCTCTCCTTTGATATTCTTGGAAGTTCTTTGCATTCAGTTCCCTAGTACCCTACACGGTTATTTGCTATGGGAAGGTTTGGTTATACACATGACTTGGTTTTATAGCTGTATTCGTGGTTATCGGTAATTTTGCTATATGTATTAAAGTGTTATACAATTCATTATTCTAAGTAATGTTGGCTGGTGTACTGAATTTGCTGTTTATGTTGTTATTTCACATTATTTTAATTATTCAGAGTAAATAACTTGGAACATTGGTTAATTAGATAGTTTAATATGGTTTGGTCGGCGGCATGAGCTATTGCTCAATATCGTAGCATTTACTAATGTCTAGTATATTTACTTATTGCTTTATCTATACGGGAGTAACCGTACCCAAAAATTACAAGACAATTATTACCGTGAGGCACAAAAATAACGGCAGGAAAGGAAAATAAAAGTAAAACACGGAAATAAAGGTAAAAATAAAAATTTACAGATATACAAAGACACGATATGCGCATAAGTATCAGAAAAAAAGTATTTTCTAGAGAGTTGTGCGGTATAACAGCTGTTTTGTGTGGTGTGGAGGGATTGGCTGAATAGATATAAGGTAGAGTATGAATTGTTGACATTAATAATGAATATATTAATAACTGAGCGGTCTGCAAATACAGATTTATACTTTTGTAAATGATGAAAGTAGTATCGTCTTGAATAAAAAGATGGAACATTGATTTAGGATTTTTTTCACTATATCAGAACAATTTACAAGGCTATTGAGCACTTTATAAGCAAGAAGGGTACCAGAGGTTTCCCTCGTTCCGTCTAACATTGTTAGAATGGATGTTAGATGACGGTATGAATCCTTAGGTATGTCACGAAACTAACATGCGCTGTCCCATATGTCGTGAAGCTTAACGTAATAACAGGTATCGTACTATTCCTAAAGAGCTTGTGTGCAACTTAAGGTAAGGTGCCAAGATTCTTGGAATCCTTTGTTAGATACTTTGAAAAACATTTAAATTTGTTGCTTTGATCTATGTTGTTAATTAAATTAAATTGACTTGTTTATTCTCATTCAGTGCTCTGTTATACTGGATTAGCTAGTGTAGTTGTATTCCATTCATTCTTTGAAATAGTGTTATACTGCCATTTGGAACATAACTATTCTTCCCTTGAGAATTAAACATTTTTGAACAAGTATTTCAACTTTCGGCCAGAATTTGTAGTAGTTACGGGACTTTAAGGAGTTGTACAAATTCAGTGAGCTATTCTAAACATTGGGATATATATTTTATCAAAAGCAAGCATTGAATTCTAAAGCTTTGCAATGTTATCTTATCTTTACATCTCTCAATAATATATAAATTTTATGATTCAACTATCTGTATTATGTCATTATAACATAGCTTAAGTTCGACAGATATCTGTTCCTATTATGCCTAAACGATGCACATAAATACAAAAATATTTGCAAACTACGTACAAATAAATTTCCAAGGTATCCATATAATTCAAATTTTAATTCTGTCGCATTTCATGATGAACGTCCACTTATTTTTCTCAGTATTTAAGCGAACTTGAAATTATTACACAGTTAGTTACTTTCCGCTAGCATTACCATGAACGAAAATAGGTTTTCCAATTTCAAGTACGATTCTCTATACGAATTTCAAAAGCAATTGGCAATTACGAAATATGAGATTGTTAGCTGATACCTCGTTCAGTTTAATTCGTATCACGGTTAATACGAGTTTATTCCGTTTGCTTCACATTATCATAATTCAATTGTATTACCTAGTCTTTTATGAAATTTAATGAATGTTTAAGAAAATGGGTAAGCCTATGCAAGATGAAGATATGAATGCCTCGCAAAGCAACGTTTCGAAATGCATTACCCCCGATTGGGTATAAGTGTTGAGTGCGCAGGTTGTCCGAATTAATTGAAATTGCGTGCACTTTCTACATACATATCGTCGGGAATTTCACAGAAGGAATTCGATTTATACAAGTTGTAACTGAAATTTGAATTGGTATGCTTGGTAATAATATATGTGTGGCCCACGACGTGAATAGCATCATTGAACGGAATTGAAGCGAAATTTAATTACAGTGTGTTTACAAAAATATTACTAGGTAACTGATTACAGTTATCATTGAAACTTTTGAGGGAAATGATAAAAACTATAAATGAAGGTGAAAAATTTTACTTCTGTTGCTGACATAAGCACTTCAAAAATGTAATTAAATACAGTTTAGGAAGAAAATGTAAGGTCTTATTTTTACGTGTGCAAACTTGGAATGAACTAGAACTTTTTCCGAAAATTAGTCGTAATATGTATAGCAATGTAAAGCAACCTACAGCTAATTGAGAGGTGACTTAAACGATGAGGGCTATGATAAAATTATAGAACCCGAATTTGTAACGAACATTTCTAAAAGAGGCCATATTGAAATATTAGCAATGGTGAAGTGTATTCGTATGCAAAACGTACAAACCGATAAATTGCTGTCGCAAACGAAACAATTAGGGCGATGGAAAATCAGTGAGTAATTTTCTTATGGGTATCATGAAAATAATACAAAAACAATTTCAATCATGAGGGTACAGTTCCAAAATTTATACCCAAAGCTAGTCCATACTCAATTCGAGAATGGCGATCTCATGTTCCTCGCAATATTAATATGCGTGCTTAGCTTAAGTGACGACAGTATGGTAATAACTGAAATAGAAGCAACTACAGGTGAAATAAGAAAACGTAGTACTCGTGATTTTCTACCTTCATTTCACCATAAATGGTAGCAACCGGAATCCATAAGTGCATACAAGAAAAGTTTCGAGTAGTTACGTGCACACCGCGAAAATTTTTCGCAGAGCAAACGGTTAATGAACATAAACGTGACTCTCAAGGCAACAGCGCGCCGAGAGGGCCATCATTGGAGAGCGAAGAGAGAAGTTCGTGGGACGAGAAAAAAGTGACCGGCGCGCAAGCGGGACCAAGCTTCTTCCCACGCCTCACACGCTTTGGTCTGTTCGGAAGCTGTGTATTCAGGAACGGGACGCGTCATTTCTGCCTTTACAAGTGGTTTTGACGCTGGAAAAGCAGATTCACTGGTTCCGCGACCATGTTATAACAAGGTTATAATATGCTCTTCATTGGATCACTCTTATGCTACATGTTCTTTTATTTTTGGAGTGCATTTCCTTTATTGGATAGCCCTTGTGCTATAGATTCTTTTATTTAATGAGTATGGGACAGTTAATGTGGCATACTATACTTATCAGTGAAGGTTGGCAGACGACACAGCTGAAATCAAGCTGCGCTTAAATTGCATGAAGTGTGTGATATTACTAAAATTAGGCTATTCGGTGCAGATCTGAAGCAGTAGTAAAACATTGCAGCAAAGAATAGAAAGTTTTCCTAACTTTCGCAGAATCTTTAATCAAATTGCGCCACTATTGCATGAAATTTGTGATATTATTGAAAGAAAGAATTCCTGTACAGTTATAAAGCAGTAGTAAATCTTCGCCCTAAAACCGCAAATTTTTTAAAAGTTCGCTGACACCGCGATCATACAACACTGCAATTTTTGGAAACGTGTGGCATTACTAGAATCGTGTTACTATGCGCAGTTCGGATGCAGGAAAAAGACTTTACCGCAAAAAAAAATATTATTCTATATGTTCGCTAAGACTGTGCTCAAACTGCACTGCAGATGCATGATGGATATGTCATTCAGTGAATAACGCTATTCTGTGCAGTTTCTCGCAGTTCTGCAGCAGCTGTAAGACTACATCACAAAAAATCGATAATTTTCCAAAAAATCGTTGAAGCTGCCTCCAAACTGCCCTGAAAAGGCATGAATTGTGTGTTAATCGATGAAAAACGTTATTCTTTCGGAAATTGATGAGGAACGTAGGTGAGCAGGAAATAAGTTAATACATTGGCTCTATAACTATGTTGATGGCTATAATCAGTAGCGTATTGTCAATTGTTTATATCTGCAGCTGCATATGATATATCTTTTGAAGATTTTACAATCTCTGTAGAATTAATATCGTCAGTGAATGGATTATTCCAACGGCTATAGTTCTGTATTGGTGACTGTACCTAGTGCTGTATAGCCAACTGTCAAGCACTCTAGACACAGTTGATCTATACATTGATTATAATAGAGTAGATCTAGAATTTAAATCATCACAGTATAGATCAATCCGTTGGGTACAGTTCTGTGCAGATGGCTGTAGACAGTAGTGTGTTCACACTTGTCAACGTCCCCATCGACAATTGCTCTATCCATTGAATACGCTAGAGTTTCTGAACAACTAAGGAGATAACGGAATTAATTTATCCACTTGCTGTTGTACTGCGTAGATTGTTATTCTCTTAATGTATATCCATATGCCAGTATCTCTAGCGGTAATTGATCTGTCCATTCATATTTCTATAAACGCTGTACAGACTTGATGACCAGGCAATAGATTAGACCAATGACTATAGTACCGTGTTGATAGTTGTAATCAGAACTGTATCGTCACTTCCTAAGATGCCCAGTTATATGTGATTTATCCATTGACCGTTCAAGAATTACTAAAGAACTCATATGATCAGCGAGTTCAATAGTACAATGGAAATGGCACTGCGTAGATAGCTACAATGCGTACTGCAGTGTGAACTGTATATGTCTGACGTGATAGTTGATCTATGCATTTATCACTCTAGAATTGCTGTAGAATTTAAATCATCGGTGCATACGTTGTTCCAACGTACGTAGTCATGTGTTGATGTCCGTTCCGTGTACCGTATTGTCAATTGCGAATATCTCTAGCGATAATTGATCTATGAATTGATAATTCCCGAATTGCTATAGAATTTACCTTAACAGTGTACTGACTAATCCAATGTCTGTAGTACAGTGATGGTGGCTGTTCTCAGCCCTGCATTGAAAATCGTGAATACTCGAAACTATAAGTGATCTAACCATTGTTCCACATGGAAGTGGAATACAACTCAGATGGACGGAGAGTAGGTTAATGCGGCTGCTGTAGAACCCTGCAGATATTTCATCACAGTACTGCATTGAAGTACACAGGCTGTAGATTTGTGTAGATCCCTATACTCAGTGCTGCATTGACATATGTCAATATCTCAAGCGAAAATTTTTCCATACGTTGATCATTCTGGAGCCGCTATAGTCTTTAAATCACCAATGAACGGATTAATCTACCGGATAAACTGCTCTGGCCGTGATGTACTAAGTACCCTACTGCCAATTGTAAATATCTGCAGCGATAACTGTGCTACACATTGATTATTGTATGATTGCGGTGGAATATAAATTATTAGGGAACAGATTATTCCAAAGGCTGAAGTGCTTTGTCGGTGAATGTTCTAAGAACCGTACTGCCAACTGGTCTAGCTATAACTAGCCTACACATTGACAATTCTAGAATTGCTGGGAATTTAATCATCAGTGAATAAATTTAAACAGCGTCTACATTACTGTGAGGATGGTTGCACGCACTAACGTTGTGTCAGTTGTTAATATCTAGAGAGGTGATCGATCTGTCCTTTGCCACATTGGAAATGCTATAAAATTAAATCATGTGTCAGCAGATTAATGAAACTGCTGCAGTGCTCTGTTCGATGATGTAATAGTCACCGTAATCACAACTTTAGGCATCGCTAGCCATAACTGTTCTATACATAGATTATTGTAGAGTTGCGGCGGCTTTTCGGTCATTATTGAACAGATTAATCCAAGTGCCACATTACTAAGATGATGCCTCTGCTCTGTACCTTGTTGACAGTTGTTAAGTACTAGAGAGATTGTGGATCTTTCTTCTGCAGTTCCAGAACTTCTATAGAATTCAAGACATCAGTGAGCAGATAAATCCAGCGGTTACCGTGTTCTGATGTTTTGTGTACTACGTATCGTAATGTCTACTGTAGATATCTCTATCCATACCAGATATACGTTGATTATTCCAGAATTGCTGGGAATTTAATTATCAGTGAACAAGTTCATAGAACTGCTACATTGCTGTCATGTCGCCTGTACTAAGCACTGGTTTGTTAGTCGTTAATATCTCCAGCGTTAATGGATCACTCTTTTATCTTTCTACAACATTTATGGAAGTTCAATCATCAACGAACATATTCTTCTAAGGGCTAAACCACAGCGTTAATGGCAACACCCGGTACGGCATTGTCGTTCGTCAAAATTACTACTGATTTTCGAAGAATCCAATGATGATTCTAACGTTAATATGGTGTTAGAGTCATCAGTCAACTAATTAACCTGCTGCTATATTGCTATCTCCGTGGATGAAATAAGCACCCTACTGGCAACCGTAAGCTACTCAGGGCATAAGAGGTCTCTGCATTCATTGTTTTAGAATGTCTGAGGAGTATCAGTCATCAGTGAATAAATTAATCCAATGACTGCAATATTGTCATGGTGGCTGGGCTCAGTGATGTGTTAGCAATGGCTAATACCTCGAGCGATAATGAATCTGTTCCATGTCATTCTAGAGTTGCTAAAGCATTCCACCAGTCAGTGGAGAGATTAAGCAGACAGCCAAAGTACTCTGTTGGTGGATGTACTAAGTACCGTGTGCCAGTTTTAAATATCTCTAGCCGCATCTGTTCTATACACTGTTTATTCTAGAATTGCAATGGAATTTAAGTCATCAATGAACAAATTACTCTGACGGCCACAGTAATATAATGATGGCTGTACGCAGCACTCTCTTAACAATTGTTTACATCTCGAGGCATTATGTATCTGGCTTTTGTCATTCTGGAATTGCTAGAGAACTTAGTCATCACGAAACATATTGATCAATCGACTACAGAGCTCTCTTAACGGCAATACTCAGTAGTTTATAGATATTTGTCAATGCCTACTACAACAAATTGTTCTGTCCATTGATTATTTGTATTTGCTTTGGAATCTAAGTAATCAGTGAACTGCTTAATCCAACGGCGACAAGGCTTTGCTGGATGTTCCAAAGAACGCACTGTGAATAATAGGTATCCGCAGCCATAACTGTATTATACAATGATTATTCTCGATTTGTGGAGTGTAAACCATCAGTCAACAGATAAATCCAACGGCTACAGTACTGCGATAATATCTGTACTCAGTACCCCTCTGTAAATTAATATATGGAGGGATAATGCAGCTGTGCTTTGTCATTCTAGAACGGCTATAGGATATACATCATAAGTGAACAAATCAATGCAACTGCTGCAGTACAGTTATGACGGCCGTACTGAGTGCTGTGTTGTCAATGCCTAATGCATCGAGGGATTATGGATATGTGCATTGTCATTCCAGAATTGCTATGGAATATAAATCGTAAGTGAACAAAGTAATACGACGGCTGCAGTACAGTGATGATGGCTGTACAAAGAATTGCGTTTTCAATTCTTGATATATCGAGGGATAATTCATCTGTCTTTTGTCATTCCACAGTTGCTGTAATACCTAAATGATCATTGAACCGATTAATCCAGAGGCTTCTGTGCTCTGCAGGTGGATGTACTAAGCACTATAATGTCAGTTGCACATATCTCTGTCCATACCCGTACAGTACATGGATTATTATAGAATGCCTTTGAAAATAAATGTATCAATGTTCAAATTAATCCATCGGCAACAGTACTGCGATGACCTCCCTACTATGTGCGGTGTTGTCAATTACTGATTTCCTGAGGAATATTTATTCTGCCGTTTGTTAATCTAAAATTGCAGTTAAACATACATCGTCAGTGAGCTTATTAATCCAACGTCTTCATACGTCTACCTGTGTACGTACAACGTACCGCAACGTCAACTGTTAATTTCTCCAGCCATAAACGTACTATGCATTAATAGTTCTAGATTGACTTTGGATCTTAAGTCATCAATGAACGTATTACTCCAACGGCCACAGTACTGTTATGACGGCTGATCCCACTAACGTGTTGTCAATTTTTAGCATGCGGAGGGATGAAGCATCTGTGTACTCTCATCCTAGAGTTTCTTTGGAATTTACAGCAGTGAACAGAGCAGTCCAACGTCTACAGTGCTGTTATTACGGCTGTACTCGGTACTGTGGCTTCACATGTTAATATCTCGAGATAATATGGAACTGCATTTTTGATTTTAGAATTGCTGCACGATTTACATCATCAGTGATCAGACTAATCCATCGGCAATAGTGCTCTCTTGTTTGATGTACTGAGTACCGTACCGTCAATGGCAACAGTCGCTAGAGATAAACGTAGCCTACAATGAATTTACTAGGATAGCTTGGTAATTTAATTCAGCTATGAACAAATTATTCCATAGGCTACAGTACTGTGATGATGGCCGTGCTCTGTACTGTGTTGTCAACTGTTTGTATTTCGAGGGATAGCGGATCTGCCTTTTTTCATTCTAGAATTGCTGATGTATGCATACCATCATCGAAGAGATTAATCCAACGGCTACACTGCTCTGCTGGTGGATGTGGTAAGTACCGTATTATCAATTATAGATACCTATAGCCATAACCATACTGTACATTGATAATTTTAAAATTGCTTTGGAACTGGCATCATTATTGAACTACGTGATTCAACGGTTACAGTGCTGTGATACTGTAAATTCCAAGGAAATTTTGGAATAAACACAGTACGGTATTGTTATGGCTAGGGATATTTACAATTGTCTGTACCGTGCTTAGTACATCCACCAACAGAGCACTGTAGCCGCTGGATTAATATGCACAATGATCAAATAGATTCTATTGCAATTCTAGGACGGCAGCAATCGTATCAGTTATCCCTCGAGAAGTCAGCAGTGGACCACACAGTACAGAGTGCAGCCTTCGTCACAATACCGTCGCCGATGTATGAGTGTGCCCATCCATGACATAAACTCCTAAGCAATTCTGGAATAATCAGTTTGTTGCACGGTTATGGCTAGAGATAATTAGAACTAACAGTACGGTACATAGTACGTCAACTTGCAGGGCTGTGTTGCCGTCGGATTAATCTGTCCACCGAGGACGCACATACTGCACCGTTTCTAGAATAAAAAAATGAAAATTCGTTGTGCTTCGAGATATGAACGATTGACAGCGCATTACTGGGTACATCCATCATCACAGTAACACAGCCACTCTACTACTTTCTTCACTGCTGACACAAATTCGAAAGCAATCCTTCAATAACAAATATTCTGTAAGATTCTGTCTTGAGACATTTCCAATTGACTGCACAGTACTCAGTGCTTCCACCGGTAGAGCACTGTAGCCGCAGTATTCATCTGTTCTATGATGCTGTATATGATATAGCATTTCTAGAATGACAAAACAGAGATGCATTATCCCTCGAGGTATTAGAAATTGACAACACAGCTCTGAGTACAGACGTCATCACATTATTGTAGACTTTGCATTACTTTCTTCACTGCTGATGTAAGTACCAATGCTTTTCTAGGATAATCAATGGACGCTACTTTTGTGGCTATAGACATTTACAATTGAGAGTACGGTACGTAGATCACCCATCAACGTATCACTGTTGCCGTTTGACTGATCTCTCCACTGACAGTGCATATACCACAGCAATTCTTGAACGAGAGATGCAGATCCATTATTCCTCGAGAAATTAGAAAATGACAACACAGTACCGAGTACAGCCTCCATCACAGTATTCTAGCTGTTCAATAGCTTTGACCACTGATAATGAAAGTTCCAAAGCAATTCTGGCATAATCACTATATATTACGGTTTGGGCTTTAATTACCTCCAACTGACAGTATGGTACGCAATACAGCCGCCAATATAGCATTGTAGCAGTTGAATTAAGCTGTTCAATGGTGATTTAAGATCTATGACATTTCTAGAATGACAAAATGCCTGTCCACTACTCCTGGAGTCATTAACAAGTTACAACACAGTATTGAGTAGACGCATCATCACCGTAATTATGACGATATGCCACTTTGTTCACTGATGATGTAAATATGGAGGCGACTCTGGTATTACCTGTATGATGTGCGGAGTTATTAACAATCTGCAACACAGTACAGGGTACACCCACCGTCATACTAATGTAGCCGTTGAAATACAATGTTCACTGGTAACGTAAATTCGAAAGAGACTCTAGATTAATCTATGTATAGTGCGATTATATCTAGTGATACTTACAATTGACAGTACGGCATTTAGTAGGTCTTGCATCAAATGGCACTTGCCGAGGGATTGATCTGCACACTGATGGTGTATAATGCACATCAATTATAGAGAGAGAAATGCAAGTCCATTATCCATTGAGAAATTAAAGTATGACGACACAGTACTGAGTACAGCAATCATCACGGCATTGTAGATGCTGAATAAGTATGTTCGCTTATCATGTAAGTTCCAAAGCAGCTCTAGAGTAATCTAAGTATATTACGGTTAGCTTGAACTATTTCCAATTGAGGGTTCGTTACTTCTTACATCTACCAATATAGTACAGTATCTGTTGGAAAATTCACTTCAATGATGATTTAAGTTCTATAAAAGTTCTGGCGTGACAAACTACAAATACATTGACCCTAGAAATATTAGCAGCTTACAACATAGTGCTAAATACACCGACCACCATAGTTACGTAGCCGCTATACTACTTTGTTCACTTACAATGTAAATTCGAAATTGACTCTGGATTTACATATTTATAATGCGATTATGGCTAGTGATACCTACAATTGACAGAACGACATTTAGTACATCTTTCAACAGATCACTGTTGCCGTCGGGGTAATCTGTTCACTGATAGTGAATATTCTACAGCAAATCCAGAACGCGAGATGCAGGTCAATTATCTCTTGAGAAATTAATGAATGACGACACAATACGGAGTACAACTATCATCACAATATTGTAGCCGTTGAATAATCTTGTTCACTCATGTTGTAGATTCCACAGTCACTCTAGAGTAATCCATGTATATTACGGTTGTCTTGAGACATTCCCAATTGACATTACGGTACCTATTACGTCCACTAATGTGGCACAGTAGAAATTCGATTAATCTGCTCAGTGATGCTTTGAATACCATAACAATCATAGAACGACAAAATATATATCACAGACAATTGAGACGTTAACAATTGACAACGCAGTACTGAGTACGGCCACCATCACAGTAATATTGCCGTTGGACAACTTCGTCCGCTGATGACGTAAATTCGAAAGTGTCCCAAGAACAACATATGTAAAGTGTCTCTATGACTGGTGACATTTGCAATTGACAGTACGGCATTTACTACGTCTTCCAAAAGACCACTGTTGCCGTTGGAATAATTTGATCACTAATTGCGTATACTCCACAGCAAATCTAGAACCAGAAATGCAGATCCATTATCCAGCGGGAAATGAAGGAATGACAACACAGTAATGAGTGTAGCCATCAGCAAAGTATTTACGCCCCTGAATAATTTTGTTCACTGGCGATGTAAATTCCAGGGCTATTCTAGAGTAATCTATGATTTTTGAGGTTGTGTTACGCTGTTCCCAATTGACAGTACGGTACTCCTTACATCCACCAATATAGCAGAGTTTTCGTTGATTTGTCCGTTCCATCATGATTAAAATCCTATATCAATTCTAGAATTACAAAATACATGTCCACTCTTCCACGAGCAGTCAGCACTATACATCACAGTGCAGAGTACTCCCACCAACTCACTAATGTAGCCGGAGCACTACTTTGCTCACTTATGACGTAAATACGAAGGTGATTCTGGAATAATCTTTGTACAGCGTGGCTATGCGTAGTGATACTAACAATTGGCAGTTCGTCATTTAGTACAACTTCCAACATTTCGCCGTTGCAGATGGATTAGTCTGTTCACTGGGAGTGTATATTCCACTGCAATTCTAGAACGATAGATGCAGATCCACTATCCCCCGTGAAATTAAAAGTTGAGAACGCAGAAATGCGTACAGTCATCATCACATTATTGTAGCCGTTAGATAGCTTTGCCGACAGATGATGAACATTCCAAAGCAACTCCAGGAACGTAAAGGTTTCTTACAATGATGATTCGATATATTTCCAATTGACAGAATGGTACTTACTAAATCTACCAGTATACCGCAGTGGCTGTCTTATTAGTGTGCTCAATGGTGATTCAAACTCTATAGAAGTTCTAGAATGACAAAATACAGATCCGTTATCCATCGAGGTATTAGTAATTTGCAACACAGTGCAGAGTACACCCACGATCCCAGTAATGTAGCCGCTGGAATGCTTTGTTCACTGATGACGCATACTCGAAAGTGATTCTATATTACCCTTTGTATAGTGCGATTACTGCCAGTGAAACTTACAATTCACAGAACAGTATTTAGTTCGTCCTCCAACAGATCACTCTTGCCGTTGGAATGATCTGTTCACTGAAGATATATATTCCTCAACGTTTCTAGAGCGTAAATGCAGATCCATTATCCATCGAGAAATTGAAGAATGCCGACACAGTGTTGAATACAGCCATCACCACAGCATTGTGGCCGATGAATTGTTATGTTCGCTGGTGATGAAAGTTCCAAAGCAATTCCAGAGTAACCAACGTATATTACGGTTGTCCTGAAATATTTCCAATTGAACGTACGGTTCATATTAAATCCACCAATACAGCGAAGTATCTGTTGGATAATTCGGTTCAACGATGATTTAAGTTCTATAAAATTTGTAGAATGACAAAATAAAGATATATTGACCCTCGAGACATTAGCAATTTCCGACACAATACTGACTACGCCCACGATCACAGTAACGTAGCCGTTGAACCACTATGTTCACTGATAATGTAAACTCGATAGTGATTCTGGTATAACCCACGTATCGTGCGGTTATGGTTAGTGCTATTTACAACTGACAGTACTTCATTTAGTACGTCTTCCAACAGATCTATGTTACCGTTTGATTGTTCTGTTCACAGAGAGTGTATATTCCACAGGTGTTTTAGAACGTGAAATGCAGATCAATTATCCCTCGAGAAATTAAACAATGACAACACCGAGCAGATAACAGCCATCATCGTAATATTGTTGTCGTTGAATTGCTTTGTTCGCGTATGATGAAAATTCCAGAGCAATCTCGGAATGATCATTTTATGTTACGTTTGTGGCTTGAGCTATTACCAATCGACAGCATGGTACTTACTAAATCCACCAATGTAGCACAGTAGCTGTAGGATTATTCTGTTTAATGAAGATTTCAGTTCTATGAAAATTCCAGAACGACAAAATACAGATCTATTGAACGGCGAGATATTAGCAATTTACAACACAGTACTGAAGACACCGACCACGACTGTTATCTAGCCGCTATACTACCTTGTTCACTTCTAAAGTAAATTCGAAGGTGATTCTAGAATAACGTATGCATAATGCGGTTATAGCTAGTGACATCAACAATTGACAGTACCTCCTTTAGTACATCGTCCAACAGATCTCTGTTGCCGTTGGAATAATCGGTTCCCTGATTGTGTATATTACACAGCAACTCCAGCGCACGAAATGCGGATCCATTAACCATCACGAAATTAAAAGATGACAACACAGAACTGTGTACAGTCATCATCATTGTATCGTAGCCGTTGAATAACTTTGTTCACTGATGATGAAAAATCGAAAGTGGTTCTAGTATAACCTATGTATTGTGCGGTTATACTTAGTGACATTTATAGTCGTCAATACGGTATTTAGTACGTCCCACATGTGTTCGCAATTGCCGTAGTATTGATCTTTCCACTGATGATATATAATCCAAAGCAATTATAGAACGAGAAATGCATATCCATTATCCCTCGGGAAATTAAAGCGTGAAAACACAGTACTGAGTACAGCCACCATCACAGCATTGTAACCGTTGAATAATTTTGTCCACTGCTGATGCAAACTCCGAAGCAGTTCTAGAGCAATCAATGTATATTACGGCCGTCTTGAGCTATTCACGATTGAGAGTATGGTATTTATTGCATCCACCAATATATCACAGTATCCGTTGGATAATTCTGTTCAATGATGATTTAAGTTCTATGAAAATTCGAGAATGACATAATACACATCCATTCACCATCGAGATATTAGCAATTTACATTACAGCACGGAGTACACCCACCATCACAGTAATGAAGCCGTTGGGGTACTACGTCCACTGATGTTTCAAGTTCGAATGTGAATCTAGTACAACATGTGTATCGTGTGATTACGGTTAGTGGTATTTACAATTGACAGTACAGCATTTAGTACGTCTTCCAACAGATCACTGTTTCCGTTGTATTGACGTGTGCACTGATTTATATATTCCACAGCGATTCTAAAGCAAGAAATGCAGATCCATTATCCCATCGAGAAATTAAATAATGACGGCACAGTACTGAGTACAGCCTTGATTACAGGATTGTATCCTTTGAATGGCTTTGTTCACTGATTATGTAAATTCTAAAGCAATTATGCAGTAATCAACCTATATTACCGTTGTCTCGAGTTATTTTCAATTGACAGTACGTTATTTATTACATCGACAGGTATATCACAGTAACTGTTTTGTAACTCTGTTCAATGATAACTTATGTAACATAAAAGTTCTAGAGCGACAAAATACGAATACATTGACCCTCGAGATATTAGCAATTTACATCACAGTGCTGAGTACACTCACCAATACAGTAATGTAGTCGTTGGACTACTATGTTCATTGATAATGTAAATTCGAAAGTGATTCTAGTATAACCTACGTATTGGGCGATTATGATTAGTGCTACTTACAACTGGTAGTACTGCATTTATTACATCTTCCAACAGATCCCTGTTGCCGTTGGATTGTTCTGTTCACTGACAGTGTATGTTCCACAGCAATTCCGGAATAAGAAATGCAGATCCGTTGTCCTTCGGCAAATTAGACGTTGACGACTATGAACTGATTACAGCCATGATCACAATGTCGTTGCCGTTGATTTGCTTTGATCCTTGTTCGTGAAAATTCCATAGCAATTTCGGAATTATCATTTTATATTACGCTTGTGGCTGGAAATATTTCCAATTGACAGTACGGTACTTACTAAATCTACCAATAGAGCACAGTAGCTGTTGGATTATTGTGCTCAATGATGATTCAAGTTCTATAATAATACGAGAATGGTGAAGTACACATCTATTTACCCTCGAGATATTAGCAATTTACAACACAGTACAGAGTACACCCACCATCGCAGTAATGAATCCGTTGTACTACTATGTTCACTGATAATGCAAATTCGAAGGTAACTATAGCCCAATCCATGCTTTGTGTGGTTATGGTTAGTGATATTTGCGATTGACACTACGGCACCTTGTGCGTCTTCCAACAGATCCATGTTGCCGTAGTATTGTCCTGATCACTGAGAGGGTATATTCCACAGCAACTCCAAAACGAGAAAGGCTGATCTATTTTCCCGCGAGAAATTAAAAGATGACGACTCTGAACTGACTACAGCCATCATCACACTATACTTTCCGCTGAACTGATATGTTCGCTGATGATGAAGGTTACAAAGCAATTTCGGAATAATCATTTTATATTACGCTTATGGTTCGAGATATTTCAAATTGACTGTACGGTACATACTAAATCCACCAATATAGCACAGTAGCTGATGGATTGCTATGTTGAATGATGATATAAGTTCCATAAAAATTTTGAAATGACATAATACAGATACATTGACGCTCGAGATATTCGCAATTTACGACACAGTAATGAGTACACCGGCCATCACAGTTATGTAGCCGCTATAGTACCTCGTTCACATATAATGTGAATTGGAATGTGATTCTGGAACAACCTGTGTATAACGCGGCTATGGCTAGTGATAGTTACAATTTACAGCACTCCATTTGCTACATCTTCCAGCAGATCACTGTTGCCGTTGAATTGTTCTGCTCACTGACAGTGTATATTCCATGTTGTATATACGAAGGTGAATCTAGAATTTTCAATGCATAGTACGATTGTGGCTTGGGATATTTCCAATTGAATGTACGGTACTTGGCATATCCACCAGCAGGTCACGGCATCCGCTGTACTAGTCTATTCAATGATGACTAAGATTTGGTGCGTATTCTAGAAGAACCAAAAGCTGACCATTTATCCCCCCAGACGTTAACAATTGACAACACATTACTGAGTATAGCCATCATCACAGTACTATAGACATTTGGACACATTGCTCACTCATGATGTATATACCAAAGTAATTCTCGAATAATCAATGTATTGTACGGCTAAGGCTAGGGGTATATGCAAATGACAGTCCGTTATTTCGTTCATCTTCCAACAGAGCACCATTGCAGTTAGATTAACGTGATCACTGACGGTGTATTTCCCACAGCAATTATAGTTTGATAAATGCAGGACCATTACCACTCGAGGCATTAACTATAGACAACACACTAACGATTACCGGCATCATCACAATATAGTAACGTTTAAACAACTTTGTTGTCTGATAAAGTCTGTTCCAAAATAATTCTAGATTAAAAATGTATACTACGGTTGTGGCTAGAGATATTTACAATTCACAGTACGGTGGTTGCTACGTCTACCAACAGAGCACTGTTTTTGTTGGATTGAATTCGACGCCGAAGACGTACTTCCTGCAGCAGTTCTAGAACGATGAATGCAGTTCCATTCTTCCTCGAGACATTAACACTTGACAACACAGTACTGAGTACAACCATTATCACATTATTGTACACGTTGAATAACTGTGTTCACTGATAATGTAAGTTAAAGGAAATACTAGCATAATCATTGTACTCTGCGGTTACGGACAGAGATAATTAAAATAGACAGTTCGGTACATAGTGCATCTACAAATAGAGCACTGTTGCCATTGGATTAATCCGCTCAATGACGACTTATATTCTACAGCAGTTCCAGAATGACAAAGTACAGATCCATTATCCCTCGTGATATTAGAAATTGGCAACATTGTAATGAGTGCAGCCATCGCCACAGTAATGTTGCCGTTGGACTAATTTCTTCACTGATGAAGTAAATTACAAAGCAAATCTGGAATTATCAATCTATACAGCCGTTATGGCTAGAGATATTTACAATTGGCTGTAATGTGCTCAGTAATACCACAAATATGGCACTGTAGCCTTTGGATTAATTTGTCCAATGATGATTAAATTCTATAACAATCCTAGAATGAGAAAATACAGATTCAACGACCCTCGAGGTATTACCAACTGACAACACAGTACTGAGTACAGCCGTCATCACAGTATTGTAGCGGATAGTCCACCTTGTTCACTGATGATATAAATTCATACGTAACTACGGAATACCATATGCATGGTACGACTATGGCAAGTAAAATTTACAATTGCATGTTCGGCACATAGTACACTTTCCAACGGAGCATTGTTGCTGTTGGACTAATTTGCTCACTAATGATGTATATGCTTCAGCAATACTAGAACGAGAAATGCAGGTCGTTCATCGTTCGAGGTATTATCAATTACCAACACAGTACTGAGTACATCCATCATCACAGTATTGTAACATTTGGGTAACTTGTTTCACTGATAATGTCAGTTACATATAATTCTAGAATAATCAATGTATAGTGCGTTCATGGCTGAAGATATCTTCAACTGAGAGCATGGTGCTTAGTACATCCTCCAGCAGAGCACGGCAGCCGCTGTTTTAACCTGTTCAATGGTGACGTATATTTTATAGACATTCTAGAATGATAAAGTATGTATCCACTATCCCTCGCTATATTAGCAATTGACAACACAGTACTGAGTACAGCCATCATCACATGAATGTGGCGGATGGAATACTTTGTTCACTGATAATGTAACTTTCGAGGCAATTCTGGAATAATCAATGTATGTAACTGTTATGTGTATAGGCATTCACAATTGACGGTACGTTACTTCGTTCATCTGCAAATAGGGCACCGTTGCCGTTGGATTAATAGGTATAATGATGGTTTAAATGCTATAACAATTCTAGAATGATAAAATACAGATCCACTGGGACTTGCGACATTAACAATTGACGACGCATTACTCAGTACAGCCATCATCACAGTAATGTAGCCTTTAGTCTACACTGCTCACTGATGATGTAAATTCGTATGTGGTTCTAGAATAACCTCCTTATAGTACGGTTAAGGCTAGTGATATTTTCACTTCATAGCACAGCATATGGTACATCTGCTAACAGTGCACTGTTGCCGTTGGATTAACCTGTTCCCTGACGATGTATATTGTACAACAATTCTTGCACCCGAAATACCTATCCATAATCCCTCGAGAATTTAGCAACTGACAACATAGTTCTGAGTACAGCCATCATCACAGTATTGTAGCCGATGAATTACTTTGTTCACTGATAAAGCATGTTCCAAAGCAATTAAGGAATATTCAATGTATACAATAGTCATAGCTAGTGATATTTGAAATTGAAGGTAGGGTACCAAGTACATATACGAAGAGAGCACCTTTGCCGTTTGATTAATCTCTTCACTGATGACCTGTAGTCTTCAGTAACTCTAGAATGACAAAATTCAGATCCATTGTACCTCGAGATATTAACAATTGACGACACAGTACTGAGAACAGCCATCGTTGCAGTACTGTAGCCGTTGTACTACTTTGTGCATTGGTGATGCAAATTCCAAAGGAATTCTGCAATAATCAATACTGTTTACGTTCACGGCTTGGGACATT
The DNA here is from genome assembly GCF_001483705.2 of Eufriesea mexicana. Classification (NCBI taxonomy): domain Eukaryota; kingdom Metazoa; phylum Arthropoda; class Insecta; order Hymenoptera; family Apidae; genus Eufriesea; species Eufriesea mexicana. The sequence continues at coordinate 1,023,626 of NW_016910581.1, forward strand.
TTGAATTGAGAGTACTTTTCTTAGTACATCTACCAACAGAGCACTGTTGCCGTTGGAGTTATCCGTTCGCAGATGACTTGTGTTCTGCAAAAACTATAGAAAGACAAAAGACAGATCGATTACCCGTCGAAACATTGACAATTGACAACACTGTACTGACTACAGCCATCATCACGGGAACGTTGCCCTTGGAATGATTTGACAACTGATGATGTAAGTTCCGAAGCAATTCATTAATAATCAATGTTTATTACGGTTATGGCTTGAGATATTTCCAATTGACGGTACGGTACTTATTGCATGCTCCAACATAACACGTTTGACGTTGGATTAAGCTGTTCAATGATTATTTCGATTTTACAGCAATTGTAGAATGACGATGGACACACCCATTATCCAAAGAGACATTGGCAATGAACAACAAAGTGTTGATTTGTGCCACCGGCATCGTCCTGTTGCCGTTGGTCTGCTTTGCTTACTGATGATGCGAATTCCAAAGCAATTATAGGATAACCAGTACATAGTACGGTTGTGGCACGAGATATTTCTAATTGACGCTACGGTACATGCTACATTCATTGATATAGCACTGTAGCGTTGGATTAACCTGTTCAGTAATGGTTTAGATTTAATAGCATTTCTAGAACGACAATATACTAATCCGTCAATCGTCGAGGTATTAACAATTACCGACGCAGTATTGAGTTCGGCCATCATTACTGTAATGTAGCCATTGGATTTCTTTTCTCACTCATGATGCAAACTCTAATGTAATTCTAGGATTTCCAATGAATAGTAGATTTGCGTCTTGTGACATTTACATTAGACGTTGCGGTACTTAGTACGGCTACCAACGCAGCACTCTCGCCGCTGTAATTGCCTCTTAGCAAATGATGTATGTTCTTCAGTTACTCTAGAACAAAAAATGAAGCGCTATTTTCCCTCGAGACATTAACTACTGAAAACAAAGAACTGAGTGTAGCCACCAGCTCATTGTTAAAGCCGATGAATTACTTTGTTCACTGCAATTAAAGTTCCAAAGCAATTCTGTAGCAATCAATGTATATAACGGCTATGGCTAGTGACATTTACAATTCACAGTAAGGTAACCAGTACATCTACAAACCGAGCACCGTTGCCGCTGGATTAATCTGTTGAATGATGACATAAATCCTGTAGCAATTTCAGAAAGACAAAATACAGGTCCAGTATACTTCGAGATATCGACAATTGACGACACAGTAATGATTAAAGCCACCATCACGGCAATTTGACGATGGTTTACTTTGTTCACTCATGACTTAAATTGCAAGTATATTCTGGAACAATCAGGGTATATTACGGTTAAGAGTTGAGATATATACTATTGACGGCACGGTGCTTGCTACACCCACCAGTATAGCTCTGTTGTCGTCAGATGAATCTGTTCAATGATAATATATATTATATAACAGTACGGGAATGACAAAACACGGATCCGCAGACGCTCGTGACATTAACTGTTGACAACACAGTACTGAGTAGATTCATCATCAAAGCATTGTAACGGTTGAATAACTTTGTCCACTGATAATGTTTGTTCCAAAGCAACTCTAGAATAGTCAATGTTTGCTACGGTTATGGCTAGAGTTATTTGCAATTGTCAGTAGGGAACTTCGTACAACTACAAGCAGAGCACCGTTTCCCTTGAAATGTTCTGTTCAATGCTGATTTATATCCTATAACAATTCTAGAAACAGAACATACAGATCCATTATCCGTCTAGATATTAGCAATTGACAACACAGTACTGAGCAAAGCCGTGATCACAGTAATGTAGCGGTTGGACTACCTTCTTCTCTGATGATGTAGATTCCAAGGCAATTCTAGAATTATCAATGTGTACTACGGTTATGGCTATTGATATTTACGACTCACATTAAGGTAATCAGTACGTCTACCAAAATAACGCTCCTAACCTTGGATTAATTTGGTCACTGAAGATGGGTATTGTACAGCTACTCTAGAACGAGATATGCAGGCTCATTATCCCTCAAGATATGAACAATTGACAACACAGTCCCGGGTACAGCAATCTTCACACTAGCGTAAAGGTTGTATAAGCATGCTCGCTGATGATGTAGATTAAAAAGCAATTTTATGATAGTCAATATATGGCACGGTTATGGCTAGAGATATTTCTATCTGACATCGCGGTAATGCATGCATCAACCATCAGAGAGCTGCGGCCGCAGCATTAATCTGTTCAATGATGGTACCGTTTTCATAGCAATACTAGAATGACAAAAGGGAGATCCATTATCCCTCAAGATATTGACAATGCAGAACACAGCAGTGCGTACAGCCATTATCACCGTACTGTAGCCGTTGGAATACTTTGTCCACTGATGATGTATATTCGAAAGCGCCTCTATGATGACCTATACATAATGCGGTTACGTCTAGAGATATTTACAATTGATAGTACGTCATTTAGTACCTATTCCAACAGATCACAGTTGCCACTAGAATAATGCTTCTACTAATGATATATATTCCACAGCAATTCTAGAACGAGAATTTCAGATTCCTTATATATTGAGATATTAACAAATGACAACAAAGTACGGAGTACAGCCGTCATTACAGCAATGTAGCCGTTGATTAGCTTTGTTCAATGATGATGCAAACTTCAAAGCAAAACCAGAATTATCATTGTATATTACAGCTATCTTCAGATATCTCCAATGACTGTACGGTGCATACTGCATCCACAAATATATCACAGTAATCGTTGTATTAATCTGTTCAATGATGATTTAAATTCTATGTCAATTATTGATCAACAATGTAGAGATCGACAGAGCCCCGAGATATCATGATTTGACAACACAGTAATGAGTCTAACCACTATCACAACAATGTAGCTGTTGGGGTACTCTGCTCACTGATCATGTAAATTGGTAAGTGATTCTAGAAGACCTATGTGCAGTGCGGTTAGGCTTAGTGACGTTTACTACTGGCAGTACGGCATTTAATACATCCTCCAAAAGACCACTGTTGCCGTAGGTTTACTCTCTTCTCTGACTGTGTACATTCCACAGCAATTCTAGAACGAGAAATGCAGATCCATTACCACTGGAGAAATTAAAGAATGACTACACACTACTGAGTACAGCCATCGTCACAGAATTGTAGCCGTTGTATAACTTTGTTCACTGATGATGTGTGTTCCAAAACAATTCTAGCTTAATCTATGTATATTACGGTTGTTTGGAGGCGTTTGCAATTGGCGGACGCTACATTACGTCCACCAATGTAGCACAGTAGTCGCTGGATTATTCAGTCCAATGGTGCTCTAAATTCTATAGCAATTCTAGGATGACCGAATACAAATCCACCGAACCTAGAGATATTAGCAATTTACAACACAGCACTGAATGCAACCAAAATCACAGTAATGTAGCCGTTGGATTACTTTGTTCGCTGATAACGTATATTCGAATGTGATTCTAGAATAGCATATATATTCTGCGGTTATGGGTAGTGATATTTACATCTGACAGCACTGCTTTTATTACATCCTCTAACAGACCACATTTGCCGTTGGAATAATCTGTTCACAGATGATGAACGCTGTACAGCTATTCTAGAACGCGAAATGCAGATACTTTGTCACTCGAGAAAGTAGCAATTGACGACGCAGTACTGGGTACAGCCATCATCACAATATTGCAGCTGTTGAATAACTTTGTTCACAGATGACGAAGATTCGAAAGCAATTCTGGCATAATCATCGTATATTGCAGTTGGGGCTTTAGTTATTTCCAATTGGCAGAAAGATACATGTTACATCCAACAACATAGCACTGCAGCAGATGAATAAATGTGTTCGATGATTATTTAAAACAAATAGCATTTCTAGAATGACAAAGTACAGATCCTCTGTCCCTCGAGACATTAACAATTTACCACACAGCACTGAGATACCCTACCGGCAAAGAAATCTAACAGTTGGACCACTTTGTGCACTGACAACGTTAATTCGAATGTGATTCTAGTTTAACCTATGTATTGTCCGGTTATGGTTAGTGATATTTACAATTGACCGTACGGCATTCTCTACGACTTTCAACAGATCACTATTGCAGATGGATCGACCTGTACACTGAAGATTTATATTCCACAGCAATTCTAGAACTGGAAATGTAGATACCTTATCCCTGTATACGTTAACAAGTGACGACACAGTACTGATTAAAGCCATCATCCCAGTATTGTAACCGTTGAACAACTTTGATCATTGACGATGTAAATTCCAAAGCAATTCTAGAATAATCAACGTAAAGTTCGATCGTGGCTTGGGACATACCCAGTTCACAGTACGGTAAATACTACATCCACCAATAAGGCGTTGTTGCCGTTGGATTAATCTGTTTACTGATTGTGTATATGCTGCAGCAACCCTAGAGCCCGAAATACCTATCCATTGTCCCTCGAGATTTTAACAACTGACAGCGGAGTACTGAGTACAGCCACTGTTACAGTACTATAGCTGTTGGACTTCCCTGTCCACTGATGATGTATATGACAAAGCAATTGTTGCATAATCAATGTGTATTACGGTTATGGCTTGACATACTTCCAATTGACAGTACGACGCTTATTAGGTCCACCGACAGAGCTCTGTGGTCGTCAGATTTTTCCGTTCACTGATGATATATGTTCTATAGCAATTCTACAATGACAAAGAGCAGGTTCACTAGCCCCCGAGTTATTAACTCTTGACGACACTGCACGGACTACAGGTATCGTTGCAGTACTGTCGCCATTGGACTACTTTGTTCACTCACGGTGTAAATTCTACAGTTATTCTGGCATAATCAATGTATATTACGGTCGTGGAGTGAGATACAACTAATTGACTGTGCGGTACATACTACATCCACCAACGCGGTACTGTAGCCGTTGTATTAATCTGCTCCATGATAATTCAAGTTATATAACAATGATAGGATGGCAAAATACAGATCCAGAGAACCTCGAGTTATTCGAAATTGACAACACAGTACTGAGTACAGCCATCATAAGTGTAATACAGCGGTTGGAATACATTGATCACTGACGACGTAAATTCCAAAGCAATTCGAGTGTAATCAACGTATATTACGGTTATGGCTTGAGATGTTTCCAATTGAAATTACGGTACATCGTACATCTACCAACAGAGACCTGTTGCAGTTGGGTATATCTGTTCAATAATGATATAAATTCTCTAGCAATTTCAGAATGACTAAATTCATGTCCATTATCCCACGATATATCAAAATTTGGCAACACAGTACTGATTACAGCCATCATCACGGAAACTTATACGTTCGACCAATTTGTTCACTGATGGTGTATATTCATATGTAATTCTGGGAAAGCCTATGTATACCAACGTTATGTCTAGTGACGCTTACAATTCACGGTACGGTGGTTTCTGCATCCACCAGCAGAGCACAGCAACCGGTGTATTAGGCAGTTGAGTGATGAATTAGGCTTTAAAACCTTTCTAGGATGACAAAAGACAGATCCACCGTCCCACGAGGAATTAACAATTGACAACATACTACTGAGTTCAGCCGTCATCACAGCACTGTACCCGCTCGACTACTATGTACTCTTATGACGTAAATACCAAAGCAGCTCTGGAATATTCAATGTAAATTACAGTTATGGATATAGATATTTGCATTTGAAAGTACGGTACGTATTACGTCGGCCAATATGGCACTGTAACCGTTGGATTCGTATATTCAATGGTGATTTATATCCCATATCAATTCTGGAATGCCAAAACACAGATCCGCTGACCCTCGAGATATTAACAATTGACAAAATAGTCCTTACATCAGCCCTCATCGCAGTCCTGTATCTGTTGGACTACCTAATTTCACTGAAGACGTAAATTCGAAAGTGATTCTAGAATAATCAATGTATCGATCGGTAATGGCTTGAGCTATGTCCAATTGATAGTACGGTACCAAGGAGGTCCACCAACAGAGCACTGCAGCCGTCGAATTAATCCGTTCAATGCTGACGAAGATTTAATAAACATTCTAGAGTGAAAAAAGACTGATACATCATCCCTTGAGGTATTAACAATTGACAACACATTACAGAGTACAGCCATCATCACGTTACCGTTGCCGTTGGGCTTCTTTGTTCATTCATAATGTAAATTGCGAAGCAATTCATTAACGATCACTGTATATTATGGCAATCGCCCGAGATATTTCCAATTGTCAGTACGGTACACATTACATCCACCAATATAGCACGGTTGCCGTTGGATTAATTTGTTGAATGGTGATATATATTCTACAGCAACCTTAGAATGACGGAATGCAGGACCACCATCCCTCTAAGTATCAACATTTGACTACACAATACTAATTACAGCCATCATCACAGAAATTTTTACGTTGGAATGCTTTGTTCACTGATGATGTAGATTCCCAAGCAATTATGGAATAACCTATGGTTACTACCGTTATGGCTATTGATGTTCACATATCACAGTACGGTAATTAGTACATACGCTAGGAGGGCACTGCAGCCGCTGTATGAATCTGTTGAGTGTTGAACTAGGCTTCATAGCTCCTCTAGAGTGACAAAAGGTAGATCCACGGTCCCTCGAGAGGTAAACAATTGACAACACACAACTCAGTATAGCCATCGTCACGGTTGTGTAGCCGTTGGAGTGCCTTGTTAACTTGTGACGTAAATCCGAAAGTGATTATAGAATAATCTGTTTATATATCGGTTATGGCGTGAGACATGTCCAGTTGATAGTACGGTACTTATTACATCTACCAATATAACTCTGTAGTCGTTGGATTAGCCTGTTCATGATGATTGAGATTCTATGACAAAAGTGTAATGGCGAAATACAGATCGACACAACCACCGAGAGCTTAACAATTGACAACTCTGTACTGACTACAGCCATCTTCACTGTAATGTAGGCGTTGGACTGCTTTGTTCACTGATGATGTAAATTCCAAAGCAACTCTGTAATAAGCTACGTATACTACGATTATGGCTATTGGTATTCACAATTCAAAGTGCGGTAATCAGTACTTCTACCAATAAAGCGCGGTTGCCGATGGATTAGTCTGTTGAATAAACATACAAATTCTAGAGCAATTTCAGAGTGACAAAATAAAGGTCCGCTATCCCTCGAGATATAAATAATGGACAACACAGTAATGGTTACAGCCAACTTCACAGTAATTTATACGTTGGACCACTTTGTCCAGGGATGATGTCAATTCCTAAGTAATTCGGGAATAACCATGTATACTACCGTTACGGCTAGAGATGCTTACAGTTCACCGTACGGCAATTAGTACATCTACCAGCATAGCACAGTTACCCTTGGACATAGTTGGTCACTGAACGTGCGTATCATGCCGCAATTCTAGAACGAGATATGCAGATCCGCTAACCCTAAAGACATTAACAATTGAGAAAAAACTAATGAGTGCATTCATTATCACATTACAGTAGCCGTTGTAATCCTTTGTTCGCTGATGATGAGAATTGATAGGCAATTCTGGAACAATCAATATATACTAAGGCTATGTCTCGAGATATTTCCAATTCAGAGCACGGTACTTACTGCATCCACGAATATAGCACTGCGGCCGCTGTATTAGCCTGTGCAGTGATGACATTGTTCCCTTAGCAGCTCCAGAATGACAAATGGCATATCCATCATTTCTCGAGATGTTTTCGCTTGACAGCACTGTAATGAGGGCAGCCATCATCAGAGTAATGTAGCCGTTGGACTAGTTTGCCCAATCATTATGTAAATTACAGGCAATTGTGGTATAATCATTGTATATTACGGGTGTGTCCTGAGATATTTACAACTGACAGTACAGTACATATTACATCGACCAATGTAGTACTTTAGGCGATGGACTAAACCTTTCTGTGCTGATATGTATTCTACAACGACTCCAGAATAACAAAGTACAGGTCCACGATACCTCGAGGAACGAACAATTGACAACACTATTCTGAGTACAGCCACCTTCACAGTGATGTAGACGCTAGACTGATTTGTTCACTGATGATGTAGATTTCGAAGTAATTCTGGAATAACCTATGTTCGCTACGGTAATGTCTAGTGACATCTATTACTCACAGTACGGTAATTAGCATTTCTACCAACAAAGCACGGCTGCCGATGGATTAATCTGTTGAATAAAGATACAAGTTCTAGAGCAATTTCGGAGTGACAAAATAAAGGTCCACTATCCCTCGATACATGAACAATTGACAACACGGTAATGGTTACAGCCAGCTTCACAGTAATTCATACGTTGGACTACTTTGTTCAGTGATGATATAAATTCCTAAGTAAATCCGGAATAACCTAAGAATACTACCGTTATTGTTAATGATGTTTAAAATTCACAGTGCGGTAGTTGGTGCACCCACCAGCAGATCACTGCAGCCTGTGTATAAATCTGTTGAGTGATGAATTAGGTTTTATAGGTCTTCCAAAATGACAAAAGAGATATCCATCGTTCCTTGAGATATAAAGAATTGCCAACACTGTACTCAGTATAGCCATTATCACATTTCTGTGACCGTTGGGCTACTTTGCCCACTGATGATGTAAATTCTATAGCTGTTCTGGAATTATCTATGTATATTACGTTTACGGCCTGAGACACAACGAATTAACATTACGGTACTTATAACAACCACCAATACGTCACAGTAGCCGTTAGATTCATCTGTTCAATTATTATTTATATTCCAAAACAATTGTGGTATGTCAACACACAGATCCACTGACCCTCGAGGTATTCAGAATTGACGGCATAGTACTGAATCAGCCGTCATCGCAGTGCTGTAGCCGTTGGTCTACTTTGTAGTGAGATGATATAAATTCGAAGCGGATTCTAGAATAATCATTTCATGTTACGGTTGAGGCTCGAGATATTTCCAATTGACAGGACGGTCCTTGGTATATCCACCAGCAGAGCACTTCTGCAGCTGCAATAATCTGTACAGTGTTGATTAAGGTTTCATAAACATTCTAGAAGGATCAAAGGCAGGTCCATTATACCTCGAGATATTAATAATTGGCAACACATTATTGAGAACAGCCATCATCAGGCTACTGTATCCGTTGCTCTAATGTGTTCACTCATGATGTATATTCCAAGGAAATTCTGGAATATTCGAAGTATACTTCCACTATGGCTATAGATATTTGCAACCGACAGTACGGCACTTATTACATCCACGAATATAGCACTGTAGCCGTTGGAATAGTGTGTTGACTGGTGATTTAAATTCCATAACAATACTGTAATAGCAAAATACACATCCACAGAGCCTCGAGATATTAATGATTGACGACACACTACATAGTAAATCTATCATCACAGTAATGTAGCGGTTGGACTCTATTGTTCACTGATGATGTAAATTCCAAGGCAATTCTGGAATAATCATCTTATACTACTCTTACGGCTTGTGGTACCTTCAATTGTCAGTACGGTGATTAGTATATTCACCAGCAGAGCACTGAAGCCGCTGTATTATTCTGTTCAATGTTGATTTAGATTTTATAGCAGTAATAGAAAGACAAACTGCAGATCCATTATCCCTCGAGATGTTAACTATTGTTAGCAATGATTGCAGCCGTAGTATCTTAGTCATCATTGAACAGATTAATCCAACGGATGTAGTGCTGAGTTGGTGTATGTACTATGTACAGTTATGTCAGTTGTAAATATGTCTAGCCCTGACTGTTTTATGCACTAACTATTCTGGGGCATATGGAGACTTTAAATGATCGGTGAAGGAATTAAACCTACGTTAGCAGTAATGTGAAGATGGCTGCACTGAGTACTGTATTGCCAATTGCTTATGTTTCGAGGGTTAATGGATCTGTCATTTGTCATTTTAGTATTGCTACAGAATATAAATCGTCATTGAGCAGATCTATCCATTCGCTACAGTGCTATCTTCGTGAATGTTATGAGTACCGCACTGTCAATTGTAAGCATCTTTAGACATAAACATAAAATACATTGATTATTCTAGAATAGCAATGGCATTTAAGTCATCCCGGGACGAACCATTCCAACGGTTGCAATACTGTGATAATGGCTGCACTTGATACAGTGTCGTCCATTGCTAATATCTCGAGGATTAATGGATCTGCCTTTTGTACTTCTAGATTTGCTACTGAAACTGAATCATCATTGGTCACATTAATCAAATGGCTACAGTGCTCGGAAAGTGGACGTATTAAGTTACGTAATGTCAGTTGTAAGTATCTCAATCCATAACCGTACCATACATTGATTACTGTAGAATGGCTGTGGAATGGAAGTCATCAGCGAACAAAGTAGTACAACGACCACAGTGCTGTGATGATAGCTGTACTCTGTTCATCGTTGTCAATTGTCTCCCGAGATAATGAATTTGTCTTTTATGATTCTAGAATTGCCGTTTATTATGAATTGGCAGGGAGCAGATTAATCCAACGACTACCTGCCTATATTTGTGTATATACAAGGTTCCGTAATGTCAATTGTAAATATCTCCAGCCATAACCGTACTTTACATTGACTATTATAGAGTGGCTTTGGAATTTAAGACACCAATGAACATAATAAAAAGCGACTACAGTTCTGTGATGGTTGCTGTACTCAGAACTGCGTTGTCAATTGTTAATATCTCGAGGGTGAATGGATCAGCATTATTCACTCTAGAATTACTGTAGTACATAAGTAAATAGTGAACACACTATTCCAACAGCAACTATGCTCTCTTGTAAGACGTACAGTGTAGGTTACCGTCGATTGTAAAAATCTCTAGCAATAACCGTACCATACATTGATTATTTTAGAATAGCCCTGGAACTAAGGTCATATATGAACAAACTAAAACGACGGCTACAGTACCGCGAATATTGCTGATCTCACTTACATTATTAGCTAAAATGTTAATCAACAGCTACAATAATATGATGACGGCTGTACTTAGTACACTGCTGTCAATAGTTTATACCGCGAGTGACAATGGATCTGTCCTTCGTCATTCTAGAATTGCATAAGATCCATATCATCATTGAACATATTAATAGAAAAGTTCGAGTGCCCTACTCGTGGATGTACTAAGCACTGTAACGTCAGATGGAAATATCTCTAGCCATAACGATACTGTACACTGATTATCCTAGAATAGCACTGGAATTTACATCACCAGTGAACAATGTAGTTCAACGGTTACAATACGTGGTAGTTGTACCCTCTTCTGTGTTGTCATCTGTTGGTATACCGAGAGTCTACATATCTGCATTTCTCGATCTAGAAATGCTATAGAATGTACATCATCAGTGAAACGATTAATCTAACGGCAGTAGTGCCCTGATGGTAGATGTACTAAGCACCGTATTGTCAATTGTTGGTACCACTTGCCATAACCGTACTATACATAGGTTAATCTGGAATTGCTTTAGAATTTACAACACTAGTGAGCAAAGTAGCCCATCGCCTACATTGCTCAGATGATGGCTGTACTCAGTACTGCGTTTTCAATTGCTTATATCTCGTGGGGCAGTGGTCCTGTATTTTGTCATTCTAGGTTTGTTACAGAATTTAAATCGTAATAGAAAACATTAATCCAACGGACATATTGCTATATTGGTGGCCGTAGTAAGAACCGAAATATCAGTTGGATACGTTTCGCGCCACTACCGTAATATACAATGGTCGCTCCAGAATTGCTTTGGAATATTCATCATCAGTGGACAAAGTTATCCAACGGCTACGATACTGTGATGATGGACAGCACCAGTGCTCTGTTGTCATTTGTTAATATACCGATGTACAATGGATTTGCATTTCTCGTTCTAAAGTTGCTGTGGAATATCCATCATCAGTGAGCACACCAGTCAAACGACAAGAGAGCCCTGCTGGTGAAAGTACCAAACACCGTTTTGTCATTTGTAAATATCACCAGCCATAACTGCACTGTACATAGGTTATTCTAGAGCCACTTACGAATTTACATCAGCAGTTGGAAAAGTATTCCAACGGCTACAATACTGCGATGATGCCTGTACTCAGTGCCGTGCTGTTAGTAATTAATGTCTCGAAGGAAGCTTGATCTGTGTTCTGTCATTCTAGAATTGCTAAGGACCATATATCATCATTGAGCAGAATACTCCAACGGCTGCAGTGTTCCAATTGTGGATGTAATAAGCACCGTACTTTTAATCGTTAATATCCCTAGCCATTACCGTATCATACACTGATTATTCTAGAAATGCTTTGGAATTTATATCATTGACGGACAAATTAATCCAACGGGTACGGTAGTGCAATGATAGCTGTACTCGTCACTGTGCTGACAATCGTATATATCCCGAAGTACAATGGAACTTCGTTCTTCATTGCAGAATTGCTGTGGAACATACTTCCTCTGCGAACAGATTAATCCAACGGCTACACTGCTCTGTTAGTGGATGTACTAAGCACCGTACTGTCAATTGTATATATCCCTAGCCATAACAGTACCATACAATGATTATTCCAGATTTACCTCCGAATTTACAGCATCACAGTGCTGCAGACGTTCAGGCTCTTTGTTCCCTGAGGACGCGAGCTCCAGAGCAAGTTTAAAATAATCAATGTACGGTATGGTTATGGCTATAGATATATATAATCGACAATACGGTACCTACCACATCCACCAGCAGAGCGGAGTAGCCGTTGTATTAATCTGCTCAATGGTGATTTATATACATCAATATTTTTAGAATGAAGAAAGGCAGATCCGCTATCCCTCGGGATAAAAACAATTCACATCACAGAACTGAGCAGAACCGTCACCACTGTGCTGTAGACGGTGAATCATTTGTTCACTGATGACGTAACTTCAAAATCAAATCTAGGGTAATCTGTGTACAGTATGGTAATGGCTAGATATGCTAACAATTGACTGTACGGTGCTTAGTAAAACCACCAACAGAGCACTCTTGCCTTTGGAATAATCTGATCACTTATGATCTAAATCCCCTCGCAACCCTAGAATGACACGACGC
>NW_016910581.1:1037020-1112007 GCF_001483705.2 Eufriesea mexicana
CGACGCTGATGAATTATCTGTCGACACATTAGCAAATGGCATCACAAGCCAGAGTACAGCCATGGCCACACTTATCTAGCCTTTGGATTACTTTGCTAACTGATGATGTTTATTCCAAAGTAATTCTAGAATAACGTTTGTATAGCGCGGTTATCTCTAGTGATATTTACAATTGACAGTATGGCAGGTAGCGCCTCTGCCAGCAGAGCACAGTTGCAGTTGGATTAATATGTCTGCCAGTGATGCATATTCTACAGCAATTCTGGAATGAAAAATGATGATCCATTATCCTTCGAGAACTTAACAATTGACAACACAGTACTGAGTAAGGCCATCATCACAGCACTGTAGCCGTTCGGATACTCTGTCCACTGGTGTAAATTCCAAAAGAATTCTAGGATTAAAATTCACAGAACTATCATCCCTCCACATATTAACAATTGACAACACGTTACAGGGTCCAGCCATCATCACAGTACTTTAGCCGTTGGAATAATACGTTCACTGATGACTTAAACTCCAAAGCCATTCTAGAACAATTAATGTATAGTACGATTATCGATTAACAATTGACAGTACGGTATGTTGTACATACAAAAATAGATGTAATTAGACATTGGATTAATCTGCTCACTGATGATGTATATTTAACTGCATTTCTAGGATGACAAAACACAAGTTAATTATCGCTCGGGAAATTAGTAATTGATAACAGAGTACAGAGCACGGCCGTCATCGCAGTACTGTAGACGTTGGAATAATTAGTTCATTGTAGATTTAAATTCCCAAACAATTCTAGACAGTCATTGCTTATTACGTTTATCTCTAGAGATAATTGCTATTGACATTACGGTATTCGGTGCATCAATCAAGAGAGCACTATTGCCGGTGGATTAGACAGTTCACTGCTTATTTATGTTCTGCAACTATGAGAGAATGAAAAATGCCGACCCATTATCCCTCGAGGTATTAACAATTGGCAACACAGTACTGAGTACAGCTATAGCCACAATACACTAGCCGTTGAATTTCTTTTTCCATTGATGATTTATATTCCAAAGCCAATCTAGAATAAACAATGTATAGTACAGTCATGGCTTGAGACATTTAGAATTGAGTGTACTCTACGTAGAACATACACCAACAGAGCTCGGTTGCAGTTGTTTTAATCTGCGCGCTGATAATTTATATTTTCCTGCAATTCTATGTGGACAAAAGACAGATCATTTATCCCTCGGGAAATTAGCAATTGCCAACACAGTACAAAGTGGAGCAATCATCACCGTACGGTAACGGATGGATTAACTTGTTCATTGGCGATATGAGTTCCGCAGCCTTACTAGAATAATCAACGTATGGTATCCATATGGCAAGAGATATTTGCTGCTGCCATTACAGTGCTTAGTATATCCACAAAATGAGCACTCTAGTTTTTGGAATAATCTGTAGAATGATGATTCAGATATTATAGCAACTCTAGAGTGACAAAGATATAAAGACACTCGAGATATTAACAAATGGAAAACCTTAACTGAGTACAGCAAGCATAACAGCACCGTAGCCGTTGTACTTCTTTGTTCACTGACGTAAATTAAAAAGCAATTCTTGTACGGCAATACACAGATCCATAATCCCACGGCATATCCACAATTGACAACACAATTCTGGGCACATACATTATCACTTTACTTTCGCTGTTGGGTTACATTGTTCATTGATGATTTAAATACCTCAGCAAATCTAGAGTAATCAATGTTTGGTGATGGCTAGGGATGTATACAACTGAGATTACGTTACTTTATACATCCTTCGTCCGAGCACTATAGCCATTAGATTAATGTGATGAGTGACGATTTAGATTCAGTAGCAAATCTAGAAAGACAATGGAGAGATCCATTAATCATCGAGATATTAGCAATTAAAAGCACTGTACTTAGTGCAGCCATTGCCGCAGCAATGTGGCCGCTAGAATAATTCGTAACTTGATGATTCAAATTCCATTGCAGTGCTAGAATAATCAATGTATCCTACGTTTATGGCTGGACATATGGCTTACAGTAGACAGTACGGTACCCAGTGCATCCACGAAAATAGCACTATCGGCGATGGAGAAATATGTTCACTGATGATATAAATTCTCTTGCTACTCCAGAATGACAATGGTGAGGCCAATTAACCCTCAAGGAATTAAAAATTCACAGCACCTTATTGGGTACAGCCATCATCACGGTAATCTAGACGTTTGATTAATTTGATCATTGATGATTCAAACTTCACAGTCAAGCTAGAATAGTCAATGTATATTATGGATATGACTAGTGATATCTGCAACTGACATTACGGAGCGTCGTACATCCATCAAGAGAGCACTGATTTCGTTGGATAAGTCTGATCACTGGTGATTCATATTCTACAGCAATTCTAAAATGAAAAATGCAGGTCTAGCATACCTCGAGATATTAACAACTGTCAACACAGTTCTTAGTACAACCATCGTCACTGCACAGTGGCCGCTGGATTAGCTTGCTCATTGAAGATATAAATTCCGCAGCTATTCTAGAATGATTAATGTATAGTGCGGTTATGTCTAAAGATACTATGAACTGACATAACTGTACTTCCTGCATACACCAGCAGTGCACTGTAGCCATTGTATTAGCCTCTTCGATGATGATTTAATTTCTATAGCAATTTTGGAATGACAAAGGACACGTACATTGTCGCCCAAGATATTAACGAATTACAGCACAGTACCGAGTACAGCCCATACCTCTGTAACGTAGCCGTTGTACTAGTTTGGTCAGTGGTGATTTGAATTGAATAGCGTTTCTGGAATGATCAACGGATGGATCATATATTGGTAGTGATATCGACTAATGTAAATATAGCACTGATTGCAGCCATCAACAGAGCACTGTAGCGATTTTATTAATCTGGTAATTGACGACTTGAATTCGATAAGAATTCTAGAATAATCTACGTGTACATCAGTTATGTCTAGAGATATATACAATCGGCAGTTCGGTACATAGTACATCCAACAACAGAGCACTATCATTTGGATAACTCTGTCAACTGTCGGTTTAAAAGGTACAGGAAATCTTGATTGACAAAAGAATGTTCCACTGTCGCCCGAGGCATTAATAGCTGATAGCACAGTACTGAGTACATCCACTACCTCTGTAACGTAGACTTTGTATTAAGTTGTTCACTGATGATTTAAATTGAACAGCCATTCTAAAATGGTCAATGTATGGATCACATATCGTTAGTTATGTTGACAATTGACAAAGGCGTACTCAGTACAGCCATCATAACTCTAATATAACCATTGTGTTAATTTGTGCACTGCTCGCTTAATTTCCCCACCAATTCTAGAATAATGAGCGTATAGGTCAGTTTTGGCTAGAGATATTTACAATTGACAGTGCGGAACGTGCTATATCCATCAAAAAAGCACTGTTGAGGTTGTATTAATATGTTCACGGATGATTTGCGTTCCGCAGCAGTACTGGAATAATCAATGCATTGAACAGTTATGGCTGGAGCTATTTACAATTGGCAGTGCGGTACCTTGTAGGTCAACCAGCAGAACACTATAGCCGTTGGATTAATCTCTTCAATGGCGGTCGAAATACTATATCAATTCTGGAAAGTTCCATTATCGCTCGTGGCATTAGCAGCGGACGGAACTGTACTCAATACAGTCATCACCAAAGTACTGCAGACTATCTACTAATTTCATCACTGCTGATTTGAATTCCTGAGCAATTTAGCATAATCAATGTCTAGATCATTTATGGCTTGAGATATTTATAACTGGCTGTTCGGTACTTAGTACATTCACCAGCAAATCACAACAACCGTTGTATAAAGCTGTCCACTAACGATTTAGTCTCCATAGCAGTTCTAGAATGACCAACG
This sequence comes from Eufriesea mexicana, assembly GCF_001483705.2. NCBI lineage: Eukaryota > Metazoa > Arthropoda > Insecta > Hymenoptera > Apidae > Eufriesea > Eufriesea mexicana. The sequence continues at coordinate 1,040,945 of NW_016910581.1, forward strand.
GATAGATCACAAATCGGAAGTGATATTGATAAGTGCCTGAGAGAAAATGAGTGCCTCCGTTTACACTATGCTATAGCTATTGCATTAACCTGTCCGCTGGCTATCTAAGTTCTTCAGTAGTTGTAGAATGATCTATGAGATATTGACATACGTAAATACAGTACTAAATATAGGCATCTACATAATTATACAGCCTGTGTACTTCAATGCAGTACTGTGATGAGCCATCTGCAGAGCTCTATAGCTGTTATATTGAACTACTCCCCGTTCGCCAGAGTTACTGTGTGTACTGCAATTCTAAATGAATGAATGGTTAGATGAGCTGTTGCTTCGAATGTTTAAAATTCTCAATGTAGTGCTGTGTACAGCCACCGTCACAGTACTATAGCCATTGGATTAATCAACATACTGATAACGTCAATTCTATAGCAATTCAGGAATTGCCAAATCATAGATAAGGCATCGCTAGAGATACTTCGACTTGACAATACGGTACATTGAACGGATGTCGACACATAATTATATACCTTGGTATAATCTATGCACTGATGATTTAAATTCTACAGCAATTCTAGAGTGATAAATGGATAGATCAATTACCACTTCTGGTATAGACGTTTCACAATGCGGTACTGAGTGTAGCTATCTATACAGTGATATTTCCATTGGAATACTCAATTCGCTGATCATCTGTCTTCTTTAGCAATTTTTGAACGATCAAAGGACAACTCAATTATAGCGGGGGACATTAGCATGTGACAATACAGTTCTTATTTCAACCGTCAACACGGTACTATAGTGATTGGATTAATCTATTCCCTGGTCATCAAATCTGTACAGCAATTATAGGAAGACAAATGGACATATCAATTACCGCCAGAGATACTGGCAAATTGCAATACATTACAAAGAATAGCAGCCTGCACAGTACTGCAGCAAGTTGATTAATTATTTCCGTGATCTCCTAAGTTGTTCAGAAGATCTTCATTATTCAATGGATATAGCAATTGTCGCTCGGGACGTTGACAAATGTGAATATACTACTGAGTATCGCTAACTGCACAGAACAATATCCGACGGATTTATCTATACAATGATGATTTAAATTCCAGAGCTACTCTATAATAATCAATGTATAGATCAATTTTTCCTAGAGTGCTTTACAGTTGACTATATGGTACCAGGTACAGCCGCCAATACAGAACTATAGCAGTTGGAATAATTTATTCACTGTGGACCTTAATTCCGTAGAGATTCCAGAATGATCAAAGGATATGTCATTTGCAGCTGTAGATATAAACAATTGACAACACGCTACTGATTATAGACATCAACATGGTTCTACAGCCATTGTACTAACTTATACCCTGTTCATCTGCGTTCGTCATCAATTCCTGAATGGATAACGATATTCACAGAATAGAACACAATTCATGCTTTTTAGCGCAGTTAAAAACCAGCTTCAGCGATTTCTTAGAAAATTATCGATTTATTTACGATATAGTCTTACTACTGCTGCAGAACTGCGCGAAACTGCGCAGAATAGCGTTATTCACTGAATAACACGTCTTTCACGCATTTTCTGTGCAGTTTGAGTGCAGTTTCAGCAATCTTTTGGAATAATTGGGCTTTTTGCGGTAAAGTCTTCTAACTGCTTCGGAACTGCATATAGTAACACTATTCTAGTAATGTCACTCATTTCCAGAAATTGCAATGTTGTTTGATCGAGGTGTCAGCGTATTTCTCAAAAATTTGCGATTTTTGGCGAAGAATTACTACTGCTTTATTACAGCACAGGAATAATTGTTTTATTAATATCACAAATTTCATGCAATTTCGGCGCAGTGATTTTTCGTTGCAAAGTTTTACTACTGACTCAAATCCGCACGGAATAACATTGTTCTATTAATATCGCACACATCATGCAATTTGAACGCAGTTTGAATGCATTTCTGTCGACTGCCAACCTTTACTGATAGGTATTGCGCGGCGCATTAACTGTACCTTACTCATTAAATATAAGATTCTATGGCCCAAGCGCGATCCAATAAAGGACCTGCACCCCATAAATATAAGAACATATAGCATAAGGGTGTTCCAACAGAGGGCAAATACTAACCATATCATAACAATGTCGTGAGTCTCGTGCATCTGCTTTTCCAACACCAAAGCCACCTGTAAAGGCCGACTTGATGCGTCCCGTTTCTGAATGCACATTTTCCGACCAGTCCAAGGCGTATGCGGGTGCCATAGTGGCGAGGGAAGGAGCTTGGTCTCGCTCCCGCGCCGATCACGCATTTCTCGTCCCACCTCTCAGGTGGACCTCTCGGCACGCTGTTGCCTTGAGTGTCACGTTTATGGTTATTAAACACTTGCGTTTCGAAAAATTTCCGCGATGTACACGTAGCACTTCGAATCTCTCCCTGTATGTACTTATAGATCCCGGTTGTTGCCACTTATGGTGAATTAAAAATAGAAAATCACTAGTACTTCATTACCATCTTTCACGTGAAGTTACTTCTATTTCAGTTATTATCTTATAGTGGTCACTTAAGCTAAACGAGCGTGTTAACTTTTCGAGGAATATAAGTTAACCTTTCTCGAAATGAGTATGGACACTTCTTCGGTTACAATTTGTTAACCTTACTCTCATGATTGACATCGTTTTTGTATCATTATCCTGAAACTTCTACGTAAATTACACGTTGATTTTCCATCGCCCGAATTCTTTCGTTTGCGACAGCAGTTTATCGGATGGTACCTTTTGCATACGAATTTCCTTTACAATTGCTAATGCTTCTATATAGCAACGCTTTTGGAATATCCATCAAAAATACGGTTTCTGTAATTTTATCATAGTCCTCATCGTTTAAACCACCTATCAATTAACTGTACCACACTTCACATTGTGACATATATTACGACTAATTTTCGGAAATATTTCTAGTTTATTCCAAGTTTGCACACATAAAAACTAAACCATACATTTCCTTCATGAACTGTATTTTCTTACATTCTTGAAGTGCCCATATCAGCACCGGAAGAAACATTTCTCACCAAGCTTTATTGTTTTAATCATTACCTTCAAATGCTTTAACGATAACTATTATTAGTTTTCTAGTAATATTTTTTTAAACACAGTGTAATTAAATTTCGCTTCAATTCCGTTCAATGATACTATTCAAGTCGTGGGCAACAAACATTTCATTACCAAGCGTTCCAATTAAAATTTCAGTTACAAATTGTGTAAATCGAATTTCTGCTGGGAAATTGCCGACGATATTTCGGTAGACAATGCACGCAATTTCATTCAATTCGGACAACCTGCACAATTGTCATCTATATACAAGTGGGGTAATGCATTTCGAAACGCCCTTTTGCGAGACATTCATATCTTCATCTTGCATTGGAATACACTTTTTCATAAATATTCAATAATTTTCATAATGGACTAGGAAATTCAATTCAATTATGATAATTTTAAGCAAACGGAATAAACTTGAGTTAACCGTGGCACGAATTATACTGAGCGAGGCATTTGCTAACAATCTGCTAAATCGTTATTGCCAATTCTCTCTCAATTTCTTATAGGGAATCGTAATTTTGATAAGAAAATCTGTTTTCGTTAATGGTAGCGCTAGCGGAAAGCAACTACTTGAGAAGTAATTGTAAGTTCGTTTAAATACTGAGAAAAATAAATGGACGTTCATCATGAAATGGGTCAGTATTAAAATTTCAATTCCATGGATGACTTGGAAATATATATTAATGTAGTTTGCAAACATTTTTGTATTTATGTACATCCTTTTGCGTATAATACGAACAGTTATCTATCAAGTTTAAACTATAATATAATGATTTAATCCAGATAGACGCATTATAAAATTTATATATTATAGGGAGATATAAAGATAATATAACATTGGAAAGCTTTCAAATTCTAAGCTGGCTTGCAATAAAATGTATATCCTAACGTTTCCAATAGGTCTCTGAGAACGAAGAACTTCCTAAGATATAGTAATTATTATCTATTCTAGCCGAAAGTTGAAAAATTTAGTCAATAACCTATAATTCTCAAGGAAAGAATAGTTATGTTCCAAATGACAGTATATCATTGTTTAAGAGATTGAATGGGATACAGTTAGGCTAGCTAGTTCAATATAACAAAGCATTGGATGAGAGTACAGAAGCCAATTCAATTTAATTAACAAACTAAATCAAAGAAACAAGTTTAACAGTACACCAAATTATCTAACAAAGTGTACTGAGATTCTGGGCATCTTACTTGAAATTGCGTACAAGCTCTTTAGGGATAATGTTTCTTAAGATTTTTGTTATGCTGGGGTGAATGATGGATCAATGACCTCCGAAGATAATACAATATAGAGGTTCAGAAATCAAATTTGCTTCAAGCGATGCTGTTTTAGATGAACTAGCTAGCCATGGTTAGTAGTAATTAAGAATAATATCCTCTGCGATACATATTCTTCATAGCATTAGCAAATAAATTGATATTTTGTGAAGATAATCCTCGCGACAACATCTAAATGTAGATATTTATAATTCGTATGAAGGAGGGAAACACATTCTACGTTACAAATTAAATCTCGCTTCAAACAAAGTAAATTATACATGCTGAAAATAAAGTTCCAAGCCGCTTTAATGCCGTTATGGACGAATAAACATCTCCTAACAATGCCCCAAAAGATTTCGAAGTAAATTTATCTCAAACGTGCGTTAAATTTATTATTCTCTTTATTACTATTGGCGCAGAAGCAAAGGGTTTACCCAAAAGATTTCGAAGTAAATTTATCTCAAACGTGCGTTAAATTTATTATTCTCTTTATTAGTATTGGCGCAGAAGCAAAGGGTTTAATTTCGAAATACTGAAGTACTCTGCTTAAAAGTGAAATCAAATTGATTCTAAAGTTAATTAAGCGAAACTTTGCTAATTCCCGTGATCTGAGAATTCATTCGATAATTAAATAGGTGTAGATTTACTTACTGATATTTGGCAATCGTTTACACAACCATACCCAATAAGTGCAGCTCACTTATTCTTCGCAGGTAGCAATACGGTTCCCGTGTACGTGCAGATTGCGTGTAAAACGTTAGAGCGCGCATTCCATTGAACCAATAACATATTCGATATCCAATTCCTACCAAAATTCGTTTAGAATATGCCATCAAACACGCACAAATATACTCGAAGAAACTAACTCCAGGAGTCGTAACATTAATTGCCCAATACGTAACTATTTTAAAGGAAACAGCTTTACGGCATAAAAAAGTGGCATAAGCAGAGAATTGGATATTTCCATACAATAATAGCTACAGCAGCGTATATCAACATTTCTCTAAAGATTTGGAGCGTAATTTTGAACCAAGCTCAACCAAAAATTTCCAATTAATTGGCCAAAGCATACGTCAAAACTCTAAACAGTATCCTACCAGAAATTAGCAATAAGTTCCTCGCGAAATTCTGCAATATTACATGCAAACATTTATTAAATATCTCCACTGATGTCACTAAAGGTCCCGGTAAGATTATAGCTATTCGAAGGAAAATAGGTCCTGGGAAAATATCCACCGTGACTCAGAGATCTGGCAAATCCTCTCTGGGCCACTTCTAACTACTCACGTTGATGGTGCACACGGTGGACGATTTTAGATGTTATTCAGACCGGAAGCACGTCGACCAAGCTACCTTTGACACGTGCGGCTACGTCAACGCGCCGTGGAAAAAAGGGAGTAGGAAAAATGTTGGGAAAGGGTGCAAGATGAATCAGCGCGTGGTGGCTGCGCGTAGGGGGGAAAGCTTTATTTATACCGTTGAACTTCTGCTTATTTTGGCCGACGCAGCATCCCACTTAAGAACGACGCACTCGGTCAGGTGCTGCGCTTCATCCACGATCCGTCTACTCTAAGAATCGTTCCGAGCCAGTACGTCATATGTGCGTGTACTCCAGCCTCGACAGGGTAGAGTTTCCGGTCATTCTAGTATGGCGGATTTTGTCACAATCACAAATACCGTGGCGCTGATGTAGAGAGAGTGGAAAGGCGAAATTTTGTAAGAAAAGTTGGAAGATGGAGCGGAGATCACTTTGATACCTGTGAAATTTAGGGAGAGCCATGAGGCCGCTGTACTGTGGAACTTAAGGTATGTATCAAGCATGACAAGGAATGCAGAGTGGTAAGGAATACATCAGATAGGTAGTCCTGAGACAACATAGCAAGCAAATTATGGACGTAACTCAGTCCAAATATTTTAGAGTGCATGTTTGCTGAAAATGGGGAGTATTCGTTTTGTAATCAAGGATCTTGGTCACCTCTTAATTGCCAAACATATTTTCGCCTTTATTCCACATTCGTGGTAGAGTATATCTGCTTACTTCTCTTGTTCCGTTTATCTTCGAACCTCCAACGAACGTTGCTGCAAGTTTTGCAACAGAGTGCCTGAAAGCTGACGAAAATTAGAATGTAGGTTATGCTTCACCAAATGACCGAAAGATAATTTGGCTGAGAATCCGAGAAAGGGATCTGTGATTGTTGTAGATAGATTGAAGGTTGACAAGGATATAGAATTTATATATATGCTCAGGAATTTGGAACTGTTAACTGATTAAAATTCATTGTTACTATTAGAACAATCCACCTATGACGAATACCTAAATATCATATACGTTATAGATGGCAGTTAACAATTTGCACCCTACGATTTTTTGGCCAAGGAAGGATAAGTGTTCAAAGAATTTCCGTTACAACGCTGAGGATAATTTTCGGAGCAGGAATAAGGAATAATAACGATAATATTAATGGCCCGACGAGTTACACGCGGATTCCCCGACTGACCTGGTCTTTGTGTATTCGACCCACGTTCTCCCAGTAACCTTCGTATAGCTAAATGTACGTGACGGAAGATATGCGATGCTACGTTTGTTTTGCAATAAGCAACTGCATACTATCGGTAATTGCGAAGACATTGCATCTAAAGCAAGTCATCCTGTCCCCTTTGATAGTTCTATTGTCAATATGTGTTTTATTGTCCATATCATAGGTAATTGTTTGTGTAGTCTGTAGAGTATTCGAGGGAGTGTTTTTGAAGAATTATATCAGGTAATTAATTTATAAATATAAATTCTCCGAAATTATTTGCCTTGTCAGATTCAGCGAAGAACTAGGTAATGTTCCATGGCGTATGTTGGTTAATTTGAGTAGGAGCATGAATTGAAAGCAGATATTTCTTTGCCGCGATATATGGAGTTCGACAAGTATTCAGAAATATGTTAGATTTGGTCTTAGCTGATTAATTAGAAAATATGCAATAATAATAAGATATTAAGAGGATCCTTAAAAACCATTCAATACGTTCACTGTAGAAGTTTCTGATTCGGACAGCTGTACGAAGCGAGTAGTTTTGTCACACGTGTGAGGCAGAGACTATGATGTATAATTCAGGTTCGCTTAAAGGTATGACGAATATTTGTGCCATTGAGAATCTACGTTAATCAACTTTCTTAGGTTAGGAGTTGAAGTTGTGTGACGATGTTATAGGTAACACTTTCAGAAATATATACAGGGTTATGTACAACGGATTGCTGTAATTGAATTCGGTAGAAGTTAAAACCGACTACGAAGGTCTAAATCTAGGCACAAGAGATGGAATTGAAGTTCGAAGGTTGTAGTACCCTGTTTTAATAGAGGGATTGATACGTGAACACCTACCTCTGCAAGAATCGGAAAAACGTGTGAATATTGTTTTATCCGGCCTATCGCAATTGCCCTAAAATGGCTGAAAGCGTCTCGGAATGCGCTTTCGTCTATTGAAGCAAAGGAGAGGGATATTGACACTAATTGCAGTCTGACTCGTCCCTCTGATGTAATCGAAATTACGACATTCCCGTCTAACGTTTAGTATTGCATTACTCACAAATCAAGAAGATTAAGCATATTGGAAATGTGCTTAATGTAACCTATTTCGCCAAGCGCCGCGGAAACGCTGTTTTTATTTGGTTTGTGCCAACCATTTCATTGCTGCAAGTACGGCATCGAGAAGACTAAAAGTTCTAAAGGTGTAGCTAGTATTAGGTTTGTAATTAATTCATGTAGCTGAAAGTCCAATGCTGTATATAATTAATCGAGGACAAAGTTCGAATTATGTATCTAATAATATTAAATTGATAATACTAACATTTATTTAAGACCTTTGCACCTTGTCGCATACGAAGTTAAACAAGTACTTTAGATCACAAATTTTCATTTCATAAGCTATAAGCTCGTTTCAAAATCAAGTTGATATGTATCTTCGTAGCTTACTGGTAATATACGATGAAATGCATATTATAACAGCCTCCGAATCCTAGTTACAGTTATGTCTTTTATTGTTGATGTCCTGTCGATAAAGGTAGGCGTGGAACTTATACCAAATTTAATCTCTTAACTTACATTTCATTGGAATAATTTCTGAGCGCTCTATATTTTCGAAGCTAAAAAAGGACATTTAAGATTTCCAATTGGTAGCAAATGTCGTAAATTTTGTACATAGCTATTAGCTTGACATTTTTTCCTAAAATTGCTCTTCGGAAAACGATAACAATTCCCAGGACTCAGAACGTGGAGGTGGTTACACATCGAGACACGACTTGCGACATAGAGGATCAGCCTGCCGGCGATATCTCTTTCAAAGATATCTAATCTAACTTGGAGCGAAAGAAGTTAATGTGAAGCTGCTGACACTTTATTATATTTCGTGTCTTACAAAAAGCGTTTCGGATGTAAATATTAAAACTTATACTCTACTGACGCAATGATAATATACTACATTTCAGCAGAGTCTAATATTTAAAGTCCGCAAGAGTTGGGGAATCAAATGTGGAAGACGCGATCAAAGAGAGATGAAATTATAATCTCTACGCGCTTGAACGAGTTCGAGAGCATTCAAAAGACCGGCTAGCATACGAATTGTATCCCTGCGTACAAGGCAATTCCTTGTTCATCATCAAGGTCAGGCCTAGCCCACCTCAGCCATTGCCGACCTGCCTTGACTTAGATGTGAACAACGGTAGTCCCCGAACCAATGATGCTCCCAGTGCCGCAAGGAGCGTCCAGCGAGGCCTCGACGTTGGACAGATATTACGTGCCCCTGTACCAATGTGTAGAACTTAATCATAGCGAGTGTTATGGCCGTAGACTCATGCCGGACCAACTACACGCCTATACACTAGCAGCGTACGACTAGGGCTGCTGGACCTCGCTTTGACTCCAGAAGGAGCAGAGACAAGGAGGATCAAGGAGTGGCTTAAATGAGTGTCGGAGACGAGTCGTGACCATGAATTACGATACATGAAATTATTGATACCTGGAACTCGATGCGTGGAGTGATTGACAGTGGCTTAAATGAGTGTCGGAGACGAGTCGTGACCATGAATTACGATACATGAAATTATTGATTACGCGGAAGTACGTCGCGTAGGCTTGCTGGTACTTTAGGACGGTCTCCGTTATCGGGGGAAAAATTATGATCCATTTGGTAAACGAGAGGGGTAACACAAAAGGAATATGGAATAGATGTATTCGCACCAAGTTGTACTGCTAACCTTTCTACAAATAGCGCGAAGATACGTCTTAGCACAGTTATCTATCTTAAAACTATTTATAACGACTTAAATCTAAACGCAAGCGTCTCTCGTCGTCCAACAGTGTCTCCTGTCTTGTAACTAGTTGTTTCTTTACGCACGCATCCCTCGTCGTCCAACAAAGTCTTTCAGAATAAATCTTGAGAAATCTGAAGTCTTAAAGGAGAATATATTAATTTAAATATAAGCCCAAAGGAAAAGGGATTAGTTGCAAGAAACGAGTACATGCGAGGCGAAAGGAAAACGTCAACGTTAGCGAAATGGAAGGATTCGTCCATCAACGCGGCAAAAAAGCACATCGATGAAGCAAAACTGAATTCGAGATAACAAACCAACGATGAAATATTTCGGAAGTAGGAATATGTAGATTCTGAAGTTAAACATGTATGGGGGTTCATATATACGTTGAGTGGACAATGGCTATAGACTAGCCAGAAGATCTAGGCATTGACCACCAGTCATCTCCTCCTCACAACCATCCCACCCCAATGCAGCGACCAACCACTCCGCCGACGAACTCTTCGAAACTTTAGAAGTTACTATAGAGACGTAAAGACGGCAAATGGTCTCGCGTTCGAACCAGCGAAATCAGATAATTAACCTAGAAAATAAATATGTAGATTAGTCCTGTGAAATAGCTGATTAGAAAGTGGAACGATGAGGCATATTGAAGACAACGACGATATATCTGAATCGAGACGAGAATATGGAACGGAAAGAAGAATGTATAAAAATTGATATACCAAAGCCATCTTGCCAAACTCTGACCCTAAGGAAGGTCGCATAGGTCCAACCGGTGAAGTCTTGGAAGTGCCTTATCCAGACACCGAGGGACCTGGACAGAGCTCCACGCGGCATGGACCTGAAAATTCGCGTGGTTCCCCCTTTATATAAGTCCCAATCGGTTCTCGAAATCGGCGGAGGATTTTCTAATTTTGGCGATTTCGATGGTAATTGCTTCTTCTCTATAGCAGTCGATATTGTCTTACCATTCGCTATTTCTACTGTAAATTTATGGTTCGGGTTACTTGTTATTAACAATATAAATTATATGTTAACAATAAATTCAATAATTTATACAAAACTAGTAATACCACTTATAGGGTTTCTAAATTAAGGAACACTCTTGAACACATCGTTATGTTGAGTTAACCGTACTACTTCTTACATGTATGCTTTTCCGTTTGAACACACATAATTTACCCCTCTATCAATAGTGATCATCATCCTAATATTTCTTCCATACAGTTTCCCCTTCGGAGGAATCTACGCATTACTCCATTATGAAGCAAATTCGCATAATATAGCAAGCTTCTTATAAAAATACTAGAATATTCGCACGAATTATGCTTGGGGAGTTTTTTCTAATGTCTGATAGCTATTTATAATCATTCAGAAGCAAAAATAATTTTAATTATAGACATTGACTAGCTCGGGATACACTCACCTAACTTGTAAGACAAGAATGAACCTCCTACTGTTCTTACTGCTTATTCTTGTATAATCGCACTCTTTTCTAAATCTGAGGATGCTCGAGCAACTTAGATTACACATTCGTCCTTGATAAAGTAAACTCTAAAGGAATTACAAAATAGTTATAACAGATTTAAGGAGAAGTTAAAATTCATTGGACAGTGTTACCCAGATCTATCTGTTTCCATATAAAATTCATTTAATCAGTGACACAGGAAATGTATAACTAAATCTTGTAGGTCATCTTCGTTCTGTCCATATTTATCACAAATCCATGCTCTGAACAATTTGTTATTAACAGTCAACTTAATAATTCGTAAACTCTTTGACCGCAAATTTAATTGACTGTTTAATAGTTAAGTAGCAAATGCTATTTTCCTATATTTATCTTATAATAGTTGTAGCTCAGCACCCTTATTATCATTCTAGAATATTCATAGTTGGTCTTATTTGGAAGTAATGAAGTATGCAAAGGAAAGAGCTTTCGGTCCGATACCATATTTACCTTTTATACCTTTAATACATCTACACAACAATCCATCAATGTTACGAATTAATTATCTATTCTGTTCATAGTCCACACCCTACGTCATTCGATTAACATTAATTATCTTATTTGCACAGTCAATATATAATATATTTAACTGTACGTTTCACATATACTTAAACATATCAAAAGGGACACCTATCACCTTTCCGTCTCGCTTCTACCTTACACCACGAAGATTTCCAATTTAACATAGCCTCTTGTCGTGGACACCACTCATACCACCCAATGCTACTACCTCGGTGTTCTCCTTTTGTAAAATATTGTCTCTCCTTTCTTCCTTAGAATTTTTTCGAAAAATTTTGCATCTATTCGTCTCAGAGGTGCTCTTGAAATATACATTGTTATGTACATACTCAGACGATGCTCCATCGTTTACCCAGTAATTATTTCGTAACTTATCCTCGCAATTCAAACCGTCTACCATCTGCGTAACCAATGACGTCGAAATAATTCACGAGAAAGAGGACAGCGGGAAAGGGGAAATGCGGCGTTACGCCATAGCCGTAACCAGATCAGGAAACGTGAGGGAGAAACTTACCGTTGGTGGTCAAACGTGCGAGCCTGATATGCCTTATCATATATCAGTTGGAACAGAATGACTTCGAACAAAGTTGCTAGTACGCTTTCACATGCTTGTCAGAAACACGCACGCTGTAGTCGTGTCCTTAAGCCTGGATTCGAACCTGTACGTCGAGCCTCGTACGTCGAACACGATTCCGTCTCTGATAAATCCAATATGAGTCAAGGACTCGAAATCTCAACACTCTACTGGCGTCTACGTAGAGGGATAAATAATCTGCAGTTCATTACTCGGCTTTCATCCTTCAGAGGATATAGGATGGGGGAGCGTCAGTCAATAATTTCCTTTCCTTCCTCAAACGAAATTTCCTGCCTCGGAGAGCGTTGCACAATGATATAAGCACGACATGGTGAACCATAGCAATATTTTCATGACACAACGTATTCATAAATTTGGATTTGACTATGGTAATAATGAAGCAGTTGGCGCAGTCTAGGGAAATATGTGAATAAGAAGCAGTAGATCCTACAAAACACAAACTATTGTAAAAACTCACGTGAAGTTAGGGTATGCAGGTACTATGGGATGAAGAGTCCTGCGAAGGGAAGTGAAGTGATATCGCTAATTAAAAAGCTTATATACCGTGGTGTCTAATAAAATGAATCATAAAGTAAGTAATAGTCTAATTTGAAAAGTGCACATATAGTTAGTGTAGATATGCACTATAATATTAAAGTAGGATGCAGAAACAGTGTATGATTCCAAAAACCCAAAAGTCGGAAATATGTCGTTTCAAAAATATGAGTGAAAATGATGGTACAATTAATCTGTATATTTTACGTTTGTTTACATATACCCTATTAGATCGCTCATAGATACATCACTCATACAAATTTTGCCCATATTTCTGAAATGAGATGTTTACACTTTCTACAATTTTCCTATTATATTCTGTTCCTTACATAATATTTACATAGTACTCTAGGTATTTTTAATGCTACAGTATTAATTCAAATTATTCTTTAAGACATATTCTCACGAACAATTTCTCTACCATTTGCGTACCGCTTGTACCACTGGACCAGCTTCCTTGATCTGCAATTTGCTATTTGTCTTCATTTTCAGTTAACATTTGAAACATTTGTTTTCAGTGAAATCACTGAATAAGACAGCACTACGAGGAGACTGGCAAACATCTCCAATTCTTCTTTTCGAAACGAAGTTTTTGTTTCTATCATATCTTCCAGTGCAGGCATCTGATCGGATTCGCTATAGGTCGAATAATTAAGAACGTTTTTATGGTATAGAGGACTAATTCTTATTGCTATTATAGTAACTGACTAGGTACAACTTTGTTTTACTTCCTGTGTTCCAAAAAATTTATTCGCTGTATCCTTCAGAGTCCAGTTCTGCACTTACAAGGTATCTGCCCAAGGATCGTAACAAAATAAGTTTGATTTAATCGATTCGCCGACAAAGTCCTCTACGGAGGTTTATGATTCGGTTACAGTAAATGAGAGGCAATAAGGCATAACGAGACTTCGGTCTTCTGACGACGCACTTAACAGAGGAAACGGTACAAATCTTGCTTATTCACAGTTGAGCGAAGGATGGTAAACGAATATGCCTTGAGGTGAGTCATCGAGGTGGTATCTAACCGCAGTGGTCGATCCCTCTTGGAAGGGTGAAGTGAGAATCTGGAATAGAACGTACAATAAAATGTGCTCTTTATCCCTTTCTTCGTTTTCCAATGCCGGACGCTTAAAGGGTCGTGGATTCGAAGATCAGTACTTATACGCGCTGTGAAATCTAGATTTTGTTTCGGTTTTACAGTTATTAGGCGCTTAACCATTGAGTATTATTGTTTCGTAATTAGAAATTGTTTGTCTTACTAACAACTTGATGGAAATGTTTGGGACATTTATATCGATGTAACTGTGCCACGCGTTTTCTCATTTTTGTTAGATACTCTCGGTTATGTGCTCTTCAGCTGTCGATTCGAGACGTAAAATTGATACGCAGAAATTTGTGCGAGTGTCTCTTGTTTAAGATTGGTGCTTCCGAGATGCAACGTACGTCTGAATAAAGTATACATATTATATGAAGCAATACAATAAAAATAGGAGAGTACAGGTAATCCTTCTCTTATCTTAATGATAAATATCAAGAATAATTTTGATGTTAAAAATCTATTTTTCAAATAATTATGGAAACAGGATATCAGGAATTCGTTACTTTAACGGGTGTGGTAGTACTGGCGTTGTGTTTTATTTTCCACAATACGAATTTAGGATATGAAATTGATATAAGGAAAGTATATAAATGTATGATAAGCTGTGTATTGATATTTCGATGACTTCCTATTTCGATAATTTTTTATTCTAACAATACTTGGTAATTTGATTCATTCTTAGCTATCTATTTGGATCAAAAGTATCAGGCTTTTAAGAACAGTTAGCATATCTGCGATGTTTTTATAGAAACCATTGATGCTACAATTTCAATGTAAATATCTACTATTCGACTTCGCTGTTTCTTATTTTCAGTACTTTCTGTCAGGAACATCCTGTTAGACTAAACGCTTTTTGTGATTCATTAGATACGAAGGTATCGCGAGAAAGGAAGTGTCTAGAATTTCCCATTCTCCATGACTCCCAGGATTTCATACATCTTACCGGTAGAAAAAGAATATTCTATTTTCTCAGCGTAATATAGTTAGTATTCGAACATTCTAATACTCCTTTACAGTCATACGCTGTTGGAGGTACTAATAAAAACAAATAAAACTAGAACTAACTTATTAGGTCCATGGATATACGTTTTTAAGGAATAGAATTGTAAACCCGTTAGATTGAATGAAATTGCTTTTAATTTACAATATCCTACGCATTTAATGAGGCAGAAGCACATACTGAATTCCTAAATTAAATGTAGAGCATGAAATTAATACGCAATATGCTAAATTTTAAATCTGCTTTCCTGCGAATGGTGGCTCACAATATCCTCCTCCCTCTTTATCTATAATGAAAGTAACATTTTTTACCGTGAATATTATCCAGTATGAAATGCCTTCGTCAGATATGGTTATCTAACTTTTTCACTGCACGTGATATTTGATAGAAATGCAACAGTAGTATTACGCCGAGCGTATCTGCAATACGTTGATTCCACGATTATTGTAGTTCATTATATCCAACTTTCGTTCTTGAGTCTTTAATATTTATATCAGTACACTGGTATATTTTTAGCAGTCGATTGAATGTAATTCTTGGAGCTATTGGTACATATATGGAATATGTGTAGCAGAGATTGCAGGCACAGTTATGGCAAAATTAACCTACATTGAAGGTAATAAAAATGTTGCACAAGGTAAGTATCTGCATCCTCGTTCATCTGGTATTGATTGCAAGGAAAGAAATTTTCCAAATGGAATGCGTTTCCATTGAATCAGTTAATAATACGTTTAATAGTAAAAGATGGTAAAGGTAAAATTTCTCTGGAAAGAATGCGAACTTTTTAATTTCGATTATCAGACTATTTCTCTAAATGTTCCGTATTAAATAGGAATCTGGAGAAATAGGAATAATAAGGAACAGAATAAAATATTAAACTGCAAAGTGGAATTCTGATATATTTTCTGCAGTACCAATTATGCTTAACGTAATATTAGCTGATATAATTAACTGTGCTTCTGTTGAAAGGATTCTGGGGTAAGTAAAAAATGAAACTTGTTCCAAAATGGACACGTGGAGATTTATTTCTCAACCAACCGGTTAATAATATTTTGTTTCGAAACTCTTGTTTGAATATAATGTAACTGAATAATCTAGGACATAATCTTGGCGCTGGCACTTACTGGCTCGGTTAGTTAAAAGCCTTTAGGTTAAATCCATATTTTGACCGGAAAAATTGACGCCACCCTTAACTTTCAAATATAAACTTCAAACCTGCGTTCTATATAATATTATTTTAAATATACTTCTCCCAAACTTTTGATTAATTATATGCATGACGTGTCAGAATAATATTAATCAGAGGAATAAGTAATTAAATCATCGACGGTATAATTAAATCTGAGGACATGCATATATCATATTTTAAAGTAATACAGTTTACCTTTCAACCGCCTTTCTAAATTTCATCGTTACATATATAGAATTGACATAAGAAATGAAATAGTTTATGACTTAAAAATAATATTCATAATAATATTATTGATAATATAAGCAGTAATTAAGGGGGACTCGCTAATATTTATTAATTCAATTATACATTTCTTTTCTTTTTTATTTCCTAGATACTGATTATTTCTTATTACAAGACATCCAAATGAGCAGAATTCCAAACATAGTTTCCAAAATAACAATCCCCATATCGTATTTGTCAAAGATCAGGTACCCCCTATAAATCTAATTTACAATGATCAAAGCTGAGGTCCTCCATAGTGATTACTATATTTCCACAGTTACTCACTACGTGGTAGAAAAAGGATGTAGAATTTTCAACGAGAGTTGAATATGAATTTCTATTCTTCATCTGTTTCATTGAAAAAAATATGAAATATTTACATTTAATGTACACTATCCTTCAACGTGATTTCATTCCCCTTGGTTAATGTTTTGCACGTTTCACGGATCGACTTCTCTCTCGTTTCGCGTGCAGCCTTTTATATCTCGAATATCCTAGCTCACTTTATAACAGACGCATATGATGATATTTGAAATACCTGTAATTCGTGTTCCGATAAAAAACGTTGTTAAAAATCAGCGTTTAAATTGCATTTTAGTTCTCACGCATATGTTTCGATTCCTCTATACCAGAACAATGCACGTTTCAACATTTTGAACATATACTCTCCGAATAAAGTTTTAATACGAGATTAAATTCTTAACAGTGCAAAACATAGATGTTAATGAATACCAATTACAAATAGTTTAGTTTTGCTTCAACAGATAGCAGTGTCCCAAATGCTAAATAGATTAAGGAAATTAATTTTAATAAAATACAAATAATCGAATTAGACTTAAATATATAAGTTGTGAGAGGGAATAAATCGAGAATCGAATGAGGGAAATTTAAGTCATAAGTAAAGGGAAAGAAATCGATAGGAGAATGGGTGCTATTAGTGTATCTTAGTTGTTAAGCATTGGAAATCTGATGAAAAATGAAAGATACGCAGGCGTATCATCGGCGTGATATTTATAATGCAAAACACACGCTGATATTCCGCCTCAAGTTCTTCGGCGTGAGGTGTCCTACAAAGGGTACCGAACCCCATAAATGTAACGTGACTTGGAAAACACCCGGCATAAAGTGAACATGCACCAACTTCCAGCAATTCACTAGCTCCATCCCTTCACGTGATTCTATTTCCTTTTCACCAACGCCTTGTGCAATGTCAAGTCAAAGAATCCTTCTGAACGAACCGATAAGGGTCTCTCAATTTATATTAAAATCATTATTCTTCTGTTTTAAAAATTTGATTCCAAATGGTGCATGGATTGAGAAATATTATCATGTATTGATGCATCATTACAGGAATTGCTGCTTCCTTCGTGCAGTCCAGAATATCCAACTTCAACATAGAAAGAATTGGACTTCCTTCTCACAGGACAAAAGTAGTAATGCCAGAATGCCCTGAAATTAATTTTTGGAAAAGTTTGGAACGGAGGAATAGCATATTATTGTGTAGAACAGGAGTAGGTACTTTGAAAAATTTGACATGGAAAGCACACGCTTCACTCATATTCTTAAAGCAAGGAATAGTCAAATATTGTGCAATTATATTCAACAGTATTTATCTTTAAGGAAATGAAATGCGAATTAGAAACGTATCATTAAAGTAAAAGTTAGAAATCACCGTGAATATTAATTAATGACGAAGTCGTTTAAAAATTGTGATACAAATGAACTAATATTTTCAATCTTTTGCCATAAAGGAATTATGCTCCTTAGTTATCCATTGATGTCATTCGTAGTAACATTCCTTATACTTAAAGTTGGATAACGACGAATTTTATATCAGTCGTTTACAACAGTAATTTCCATATTATGAAGATTAATTCAAAATTTCTTCTCCCCCAACCATTACTCTACTTTCACAAATCAGATCTAAGTCCGTCGATTATCCCCGATTCTCAATTTTTTTTCTCTTTCCGCCATTCGATGCAATGCTCCTCATCATAAATTTTGTGTAATGCAGAATTTTATAGGAGTCATATATAGCATGGTAATTGCAATATTGAAATGACTAATTCAAAATTTCTCCAAGGAGGAATGAGTTTCTTTAGGCACCTGGCATTCTATATCAACTTCTGAATTATAAACTTATCGATTTTTCTCGATTCTCAATTTTTTCCCATAAAAGGACAGTATCCCATGCCGATTATGTTGAATAATAACGAATTATTAATCTGTCATATCTAGAATGTTGTAGGACACCGTTTCGGAACGAAACCACGAATCGGCGATTGCCAACAAAAGCAATTTATAAACCGATCAATCTTTTCTAGATGCAAATGGAAAAGTTATTTTGAGTAACAAAATTAAGTTCTGCGCTCCCTAAGGAGATGTGAGAAGTAGGTTAGGAAACGCTGAAAGGCATGATCCTCGACGACAAATACAGAGTCCTCAGAAAACAGTTCTGACAGGCACGAGCGTGAGTCGTTTGTTGTTCGAAAGAGAGTTAAATTAGGATGCGCCTCTCTGTGTTTTCGTTTCATTACTTGGCTTTCCTTCCTTCGTTAAAGTAGTTTTTTAATTTCGTAATGGTTTTATTCCGTTATTTTTGCTTTGTCAATTTTTGGTAACGCAAGCTTTCGTCGTCCTACAATTTCGTAACTTAGTAATTACGTAACTTAGAAATTCAGTAATTTCAACATTAAGATTGTTATTTCCGAATGTTTGTAAAATGTACTGAATGGAAATACTGGAAGTTTGATCATATTACTGTAATAGAAGAAAAATCGGGATATTAAGTAATATGAAATTTTTAATTAAAAGTTTGTGAATAGACACTTAATCCAATGTAGGTTCAGCAATAAATAGAAATATTTTTCATTCGCGTAGATATAAGGAATGGGAGGAAATAGATTTTTCTTTTATTTATGATTGGATAGAAGTACGTGTGAAAGTAAAATATTGTGGAAGTTAAAAAGGGAAATGTAAATGTTGAATTTGACTTGAAAGAACCTCTAAATTTCAATTCTTATTGGTATCAATAAGATTTGGAAAATGTATTGTAGGTTACAAGTAATTCACTTTTATATTTTACATTCCGACTCTTAATTATAACTTCTCTTGTGTTAGAGGTTTAATTTGTAGTACCGTTAATTAAGGCATTGCTTCCTTCTGATATTCGCTATGTAATTCATACCATATCATTATGAAAATTTCGTATCCTCCAACTTTTCACTCTAATTTTCTTATAAAGCAGTGTAATCTTTCACGGTTTCATACAAGTATGACATTTAGAAACCAGTAAAAGTCATTTAGAGGCAAGAAAAGCAGGTTTACAATATTTATCGTAATTCTACATAAAGCTGCACCCAAACACGGTATGAATGAATAATAACAATACATAAATCTGTCTTAATGTAACTCAACATTAACAATTCCAGAAGCAATTACTGGGACTAGTCGTTCCAATTGTTGGTATACGCGATAAAACCATGCTGCACCAATTACTGTAGTTAATAATAAGTATAATAATAATACTTCCGTGGAGACTGCCTCTTAACTCAGAATAAATAATTCGATGAAATTTCAAAATCGACGAAACAAAATGGGCATGCATATTCTAGGGAACAAGCGTTGTAGCAGAAGCCTCTAGTTATTGTTTCAGTCAACCCCGGCTCGAACGTATTCATTTGCAGCAGACAAACGTAATCCAGTCACTCATATTTCCGCATATCACGCGTCTATTCGCACGTTTTCCGCACGATGAGAGGAATTAATAATAGACACTACGTTTCGTTTGAAAGTTGCTGGAAGGACGCGTCGGATTATGCTTTGTTTAGAGGCAAACGCAGCTATGTCGTAGGATTGTACACGCTCGCAGAAAACCATGCTGCTCGCCTGCATGAAAAAAGGTAATAGGGCCAAATAATTAGATCAACGCTACTATGGAGCACCGTGACCTATTGCTAGTCTATGACTCGCGGCGTATATATTAAGCTCGCCGTCTGCAAACGGAAAAAACCCGTTTGTAAGCGTTCGCTATGCGTCCTTCCGCGACGACATTATTATATTCCGGCGTCGTAAACACTGTATTTGCAACGAATGCATATTCATACAGACAACTGAATGTCTAGCAACTTGTTTCTGCGTTCAATGACTTTCCATTGCATGCAACCAAGTACTAACGGGGACGTACGCTACCTTTTCCATTAAGCAGCTATAACTTTGCGAAGAGAGATCCGAGGATATCGCTTGTGGGCTCCATGTAAATGGTAAACCTGTCCTCTTGAGTCTTTCGATCGAATCTCCTCTTGCACATTTTTGTGGTGGAAGGCGAAGACGGGATTCCGGTCTAAAGATTTGGGAAGACTTAAGAATAATATTTCTTTCAGAAATTTATACCTGGGCTCCAAATTGGGGAAAATTAGACCACTGTTGTTACTCCAAGGTATTTAGTGTACGATTTTTCACTGCTAGGTAATTTCTTTCCGAATAGATTATTCCACTAAACTCCGAACTTGTTTGATATTACTATAAGAACCGGATGGAATTTTGGTTGCTCTTATTCAGTGCGACTGGTGCGTGTTAATGGAACTGCATCCTGCTTATATTCTACGATATTAATTCTTTAATTTGAATCATGTCGCTCGTATACTATTCATTGAGTCTGAAATTAATTGGAAACGAAAACTTGCCCAATAACTTTCATTGTGTGACTTTAGTGGTATTATAAGCCGTAATTGAACTTAATGCAAAAAAGATATATTTTTATTGAAAGTACCGGTGTTCCAATTTTTAGCAACTATCAGCAAAAACAGTATCCGTCTTCAACAGTAAAGCAGTCTCAATATAAAATCAATCCGGGGATGCGAAAGTAAGGCCAACGAAGGTATGCAAGCGATATACGTGGTAGCGTATGGCGCTAACCGCTAACAATAGGTTGACAAGTCTACATCGTCGTGAGTTTCTCAAACTAAATCCCATAATTATCAATTGTAATAGAATTAGGCTAAAATTACATGCAGCGTATATTAACGCGCGCGAAATATGAATAAATCCAAAAATTGACAAAATTTTATTTACAACGGAACGTGTATGCAAGTTGCAAATTAAAATTTATTAACATCATTATGCTCAGTTTCTCGTAAATATATCAGGGTATAAGGACTCAAGGGAGCACTGGTAGACAATTTACATTATTTCGTGGATTAAACCAGCCAAAGTTCAATTCCGAAACCATTTCCGAACCTCTTACTTGAAATTCCCCAATGAATCGATCATTGCATTGGTCACATGATTGGGCGTTGTTGCGTCCAACATAAGCTAAATTATTTTTCCTACATTTTTTCAAATTCATCTCTCCTTTTCTTGTCCGTGGGTCAATTAACCTGTGCTACGTATAGCGTTAGATATCAAATGACGTTGCGTGGAATGCCGGAATGAAGTAATTCCACTCGTTAATTAGTACCCGATACCTCGTACACCGCTTTAAGGAATTTCGTCGAATAATACACTCGGTCGAGGAAACTCGTTCCACGTTCTAATTCCAATCCTTCCGCGACTCAATGCATGGATAGATGCTAACTGACGCGTAACGGAAGTAAGTAACGCGTGTTCCCGGTAGTCCTGACTACAGTGTATAATATTAGCGGTGCCATAATGTCAGCATTTCAACATTCTCTTGGCAAATGGGCGCGTGAACGAAGATACACAGGTTCGCGTATTTGATTCGAATGCATTTGGCGCTCGCTCGAGACGGAGAATCAAGAAACCGAGCAGATGCTTCAACGGGCAGGAATACCAGAGCTGGTTACAGATTCGATATCGGGGAGTCGTCGGCATGACCTCCCTTGCGTCAAATATTCCACCGGCGATCTCTCCTTAGATATCCATGGAAATCTTTTGCATTCAATTCCGTTGTATCCTACAGGGTTATTTGTTATGGGATAGTTTGGTTATACATATGGCTTGGATCTGTTACTGGATTCGTGGTTCTCGGTAATCTTTCTATAGGCATTAAGGTGTTATGCAATTCCTTATTTTAATTAATGCTGGCTGGTGGACCGAATTTGCTGTTTAAGTTGATATTTCACATTATTTTAGATATTCGGTGTAAATAGCTTGTGACATTGTTTAATTGGGAAGTTTAATATGGTTTGGTCGGCGGCATGAATTATTGCTCAATATCGTATGGTTTACTAATATCTAGTATATCTATTTATTGCTTTATCTATAGGGGACTAACCGTTCTCAAAAATGACAAGACAATTATTACAGTGAGGCACAATGTTAACGGTAACAAAGAAAAAACAAGGGTAAATCACGGAAATAAAAATAAAAATAAAAATATACAGGCATACAAAGAAACGAGATGCGTATATGTATAAGAAAAAAAGAATTTTTTGCAGAGATGTGCGATATAACAGCTGCTTTATAATGTGGAGGGATTGGCTGAATAAATATACGATAGAATATGAATTGTTGACATTAATAATGATTATATTAATAACTGAGATTTCTGCAAAAGCAGATTTACGTTTTTGTAAGTAATGAAAGTAGTATCGTCTTGAGTAAAGAGATGGAACACTGTTTTAGGATTCTTCATTATAACAGAACAATTGGCAGGACTATTGAGCACTTCATGAACAAAAAGAATTCCAGAGATTTCCCTCGTTCCATCTAACATTGTTAAAATATGTGATGAGTGTATGAATTCTTAAGTATGACTCGAAACTAACCTGAGCTGTCCAATATGTCGTAACGACAGGTATCGTACTATTCCTAAAGTGGTTGTGTGCAATTTAAGGTAAGGTACCCAGATTCTTAAAATCCTTTGTTAGATAGTTTGGAAATCCTTTGAATTTGTTGCTTCGACTTATGTTGTTAATTAAATTGAATTGACTTGTGTGTTCTCATTCAATGCCTTGTTATACTGAATTATCCAGCCTAGTTGCATTCCATTCACTCTTTTAAATAGTGTTATACTGTCATTTGGAACATAACTATTCTTTCCCTGAGAATTAAATACAATTGACAAAATTTTTCAATTTTCGGTCAATATTTATGGTAATTATAAGACTTTAAGGAGCTCTACATTTTCAGGAAGCTGTTCGAAACGCTAGGATACATATTTTATCAAAAGCGAGCTTCAAATTTGAAAGATCTCCAATGTTATATTATTTTTATATCTCTGTATAATATATGCCTTATAATTCAACTATCTGTACTATGTCATTGTAATACAGTTTAAACTCGACAGATACCTATTTGTATTATGCCTAAACGATGCACATAAGTACAAAAATGTTTACAATGTACGTGCACATAAGTATCCAAGGTATCCATATAATTCAAATTTGTATTCTGACCCATTTTATGACGAACGTCCATTTATTTTTCTCTGTATCTAAACGAACTTATGATAATTTCTCTATTAGTGATTTTCCGCCAGCATTACCTTGAGCGAAAACAGATTTTCCAACTGTAGGTACGATTCTATATACGAATTTCAGAGAGATTTGTCAATTACGAAATATGAGATTGTTAGCAGACACCTGGTACAGTTTAATTCGTATCAAGGTTAATTCCAGATTGTTCTGTTTGCTTCAAATTATCATAATTCAATTGTATTTCTTAGTCCTTTGGGAAAATTGTTGAATATTTATGAATAAGGGTAAGCCTGTGCAAGATGAAGATAAGAATGCCTCGCAAAAGAGCGTTTCGAAATGCATTACCCCTGCTTGGATATCAATGACAAGTGTGCAGTTAGTCCGAATTGAATAAAATTTCGTGCATTATCTATACAAAAATCGTCGGGTATTTCACAGCAGAAATTCGATATGGACAATTTGTAACTGAAACTTTAATTGGTATATTTGGTAATAAAGTATGTGTGACCCACGACGAGAATAGTATGATTGCACGGAATTGAAGGGAAATATTACTGCAGTGTGTTCAAAAAAATATTATTAGAATACTAATAATAGTTACCGTTAAGACTCTGAAGGCAATGATCACAACAATAAATGAAGGTGAAAAATGTTTCTTCTGGTGCTGGTATGAGCACTTCAAAAATGTAATGAAATATAGTTCAGGAAGAAAATGTATGGCCTTGTTCTTACATGTGCACACATGGAACAAGCTAGAATAATTTCCGAAAATTGGTCGTAATATGTTTATCAGTGTGAAGTAACGTACAGTTAATGGAGAGGTTAATTGAGATTTAAACGATGAGGACCATGATAAAGTTATAGAAGCCAAATTTGTAATGAATATTCCCAAGCGAAGCAATGTAGAAACATTAGCAGCGGTAATGAGCTTTCGTATGCAAGGCGTACCAGCCGATAAATTGCTGTCGCATACGAAACAATTAGGGCGATGGAAAATCAGAGAATAATTTACATAGAAGTATGATGATAATAATGCAAAAACTATGTCAATCATGGGAGTAAAGTTCACAAATTGAAACCCAAGATGGGTCCATACTCAATTCACTTAAGTGACGACTATATGATAATAACTGAAATGGAAGTAGCTTCACGCGAAATATGGAAATGATGTTCTCGTGATTTTCTATTTTCATTTCACCATAAGTGGCAACAACCAGAAGTCATAAGTACATACAAGAAAGGTTTCGAATTGCTACGTGCACATCGCGGAAACTTCTCGAAGCGCAAATGGTTAATAACCATGAACGTGACACCCAAGGCAACAGCGTGCTGAGCGGACAATCATTGAATAGTGAAGAGAGAGGATCATGAGACGAGAAATGCGTACAGTGATGCTGGCTGTACTCAGCCCTGCATTGAAAACTGTTAATATTCGAAATTATAACTGATCTAAACATTCATCCATCTAGAATTGCAATACTACTGAGATGAATGGAGAGTATGTTAATAGAACAGCTGCAGAGCTCTGCAGACGGCACGTCACAGTACCGAATTGTAGTACACAGTTTGTAGAATTATGTAGATGCCTATATTCAATGCTGTATTGGCATATGTCATTATCTCCAGCGAAAGTTGTTCTATCCGTTGATCATTCTGGAGTTGGTATGGTATTTAAATAATCAACGAGCAGATTAATCTACCTGATAAAGTACTATGCCCGTGATGTACTACGTACCGTACTGCCAATTGTAAATATATACTTCCGTAACTGTGCTACACATTGATTACTCTGGGATTACTGTGTAATATACGTCATTAGCGAACAAATTAATTCAACGTCTGCACTGCTTTGTCGGTGAATGATCTAAGAAACGTACAGCCAACTGCTATATCTCTAATTAGCCTACACATTGACAATTCTAGAATTGCAGGTAATTTAATCATCAGTGAATAATTTTATACAACGTCTACGTTACTGTAATGATGGCTGCGCTCAGTAATGTGGTGTCAGTAGATAATACCTCGAGAGAAAATCGATCTGTCTTTTGCCACTTCTGAATTGCTATAAAATTAAATCATGAGTCAGCGGATTAATCAAACGGCTACAGTGCTCTGTTTGACGATGTACTAGTCTCCGTACTCACAGTTGCAAATGTCATGGGCCATATGTGATCTGTACAAAGATTATTCTATGCTTGCGGCGGCATTTCAGTTATCAGTAAACAGATTAATCCAACGGTTACAGTGATCTGATGTTGCATGTACTAAGTATCGTACTGTCAACTGTAGTTATCTCTAGCCATGTTTGATATACGTGGGTTATTCTAGAATTACTGTGAATTTAATCATCGGTGAACAAATTTATACAACGGCTACATTCCGGTCACGATGGCTGCACACAGCACCAAGTTGTTAATTGTTAAAATCTAGAGCGATAATGGATCATATCCATGTCATTCTAGAGTTGCTATAGTATTCCATCAATCAGTGAACAGACTAATCCGACATATACAGTGCTCTGCTGGTGGGTGTACTAGGTACCGTACAGCCTATTCTAAGTATCTCTAGCCATATCTGTACTATACAATAATTATTCTAGAATTGCCATGGAATTTAAATCATAAGTGAACAAATTACTCTAACGCCCACAGTAATATGATGGTGGATGTACGCTGTACTGTGTTGACAATTGTTTGCATAACGAGCCATAACGTATCTGGCATTAGTCATTATAGAATTGCTATAAAACTTTGTCATCATGAAACATATTGATCAAACGGCTACTTTTCTCTGTTAACGGCATTACTCTGTGACTTATAGACGTTTGTCAATGTCTGCTACGACAAATTATTCCGTCCGTTGATTATTTGTATTTGCCTTGGAATCTATGCCGTCAGTGAACAGATTGATCCAACGGTTACAGTACGGTGCTAGTGGCTGTACTCAGTACTGCTTTGTCATTAGTTAATATCTCGAGCGATACTGGATCTGCTCTTTCTCATTTTAGAATTGCTATAGGCTTCAAACCATCAGTGAACAGATTAATCCTGTGGCTACAGGGCTCTGTTGGTGTATGTAATGACTACTGTTCAGCCATGGAATATTCTGAAATTGCCGTGGAATTTAAGTCTTCAGTGATCAAATTAATTAACGTCTACAATGGTATTGTGATGGCTATACTCAGTACTGTATTGACACATATCAATGCCTGCAACGACAACTGCTGTAACCATTGATCATTTTACAATTGTTGAACATCCTGGACGATCCGCGAAAAGATTAGTTAAGTGGCTACGGTACCGTACATATGTTTAGAGTCAGTAAGTTATTGTCAATTGTCAATATCACTGTAGGAATATGATTCATCCGTTGATCATTCTAGAATTGCTATAGAGTTTAAATCATCAGTGAAGTGATTAATCGAACAGCACTAGTGCTCTCCTGATGGATGTACTAATCACCGTACTGACAGGTGTAAATATCTCTAGCAATAAGGGATCTAGGCGTTGATAACTCTATTATTGCCGAGGAACTTAAGTCATCAGTGAACAAATTAATCAAACGGTTACAGTGCTCTGTTAGTTTCTAAACTCAGTACTGTAATGACATACGTCAATGCCTCAAGCGACCATTACTCTATCAATTGGTATTTCTACAATTGCTGAAGGATATATATGATCAGCGAACATGCTAATTCAATAGCTACGGTATCTTGTAGATGGCTGCACTCAGTGCTGTACTCATATTTGAGAACATCTCAACCGACATTTGATCCATCCACGGATCATCCTAGATTTCCAATGGAGTTTAAATATATGGAGAACAGATAACTCCTACTGCTACAGCGATATTTTGGCGAATGTACTAAGGAATTTACTGTCAATTGAAAATATTTTTAGACGTAAATCATCTGTACCTTGATTATTCTGGAATTGCTGTGGTATTGACAACATTAGTGAACAAACTAATCCACCGGCTACAGTGCACTCTTGATGGCTATACTCAGTACCGTATTGACATATGTCAATGTCTCCCACTTCCATTGCACTATCCATTGATCATTCTACAAATGCCGAGGAACTTAGATCATCAGCGTACCGACTATTCCATTAGCTTCGGTACTGTGACCATGGCTGCTCTCGGTACAGTATCGTCATACACAGATGTGTGGTA
This sequence comes from Eufriesea mexicana, assembly GCF_001483705.2. Taxonomy (NCBI): domain Eukaryota; kingdom Metazoa; phylum Arthropoda; class Insecta; order Hymenoptera; family Apidae; genus Eufriesea; species Eufriesea mexicana. The sequence continues at coordinate 1,068,863 of NW_016910581.1, forward strand.
TATCCGCTGATCTATCTCGAATAACTAAGGACCTTAAATCATAAGTGGACAGAATAATGCCACAGCTACAGTGCTCTGCTGGTGGATGATCGAAGGACAGTTCTTCTAGCTGTAAATATCTGTAGCCGTAACCGTACTATACACTGATTATTGCAGAGCTGCCGTGGATTACAAATCATAAGCGGACAAGTCAATCCAGCAGATACGTCACAGTGATGATGGTTGTTCTCAGTACAGTGCTGTCAATTGTTAACATCTCGAGCGATGATGTATCTGCCCTTTCTCCTTTTAGAATTGCTATAGAAGTTATGTCTTCCGTGAACAAACTAATCCAACAGCTACATATCAATGATGCCAGCTATGGTCGGTCCTGTTTTGTAAATTGTTATTATCTCGAGATGTATTTGTTACGCCTTTGGCATTCTACAATTGCTATAGGACTTTAAACAACATTGAACAGATAACTCCAGCAGATACCGCGATTTGTTGGTGGATGAACTGAGTACCGTAATGGCAATTTAAAATATCTTTGAACATAAACCATCTGTACGCTGGTTACACTAGAACTGACGTGGAATTGACATCATTAGTGAACAAATTATTCCACCGGCTACAGTGCCCTCTTGATGGCTACACTCAGTAATGTACTGGTATATGTCAATGTCCCATGCGGCAATTGCTATATCCATTGATCGTTGTACAGTTGCTAATGAACGTAGATGATCAGCGAACATATTAGTTCAATGAATACAGTATTTTGAAGATGGCTAAGCTCAGTACAATGTTGTCATCTGTCAATTCCACTAACGCTGTTTGGTCTGCTCTTCTTCATTCAAGAATTGCACTAGAACATACATCATCATTGATCACATTAATCCATGGTTACAGTGCTCTGCTGATGGTTGCGCTAAGCACCGTAATATCAGTTGTATATGTCTGAAGGAACAACCAACCTATACATTGGTTTTTCAAGAACGTCTGGTGAATTTAAATCATTAATGAAGAAAATAATCCGACTGCTACCGTACCATGATGATGGCTGCACTCAGTACTGTGCTGTCAATTATTAATGTGACGTGGGACGATGGACCTGCGAATCGTAATACTGAAATGGCTTTCGAATTTACATCACTGATCAATGTATTACAACGGCTACAGTGCTGCGATGATGGCTGTATTTAGCACTGTAATGTCAGTTGCAAATATCTACTGCCATAACCGAGCTATACATAGACTACTCTAGAATGGCTGCGGAATATAAGTTGTCAATGGTCAGAGTAATCCAGCGGCTACCGTACCGTGATGAAGGCTGTACGCAATACTGTACTGACAGTTGTTAATATGTCGGGGGATGATGGCTCTGCATAATGTCATTCCAGTATTTCTTTGGAATTTACGTCAGTAATCAAAGTAGTGCAACGGCTACAGTGCTGCGATGATGGCTGTACTAAGCACCATAATGGTAGTTGTACGTTTCTCGAGCCATGACCGTAATATACATTGATTACTCTAGAGTGGCATAGGAAATTAAATCATCAATGAACAAAGTAACACAACGGCTACAGTACTCTCATGATGGCTGTACTGAGTACTGCGTTGTCTAATGTTCATATGTCGAGTGATGGTGCACGGCTGAATTGTCATTCTAGAATTCCTTTTGAGTTTTCCTCAGTGAACAACGTAGTCCTACGGCTACAGTAATGTGGTGGTGGCTGTACTCAGCACTCTGTTACCAATTATCAATATTTCGTGGGATAATGGAACTGTCCTTTGTCATCTCAGAATTGCTTCAGAATCCAAACTATCACTAGACATATTTATCCAAGCCACATGAGTACTATACATTTATATTTCTAGGCAGCGGAATTTATATCCTCAAAAAAGAAGTTAATCCAATGGCTACAGTTCCGTGATGGTTGTTGCACTTTCTACTGTGCTGTCAAATGATAATATATCGAGGGATAATGAACCCGTGGAATCGCATTCTAGGAATTCTTTCGAATTTACATCAGTGAGCAGTGCAGCACGACGGCTACAGTGCTGTGATGACGGCTGTACTCAGTACTGTGATGTCAATTGTTAATATCTCGAATGATAATGGTTCTGCCTTTTGCCATTCTAGAATTGCCATAAAATGTAGATCATCATCGGAGAGACTAATACCGAGGCTGCAGTGCTCTTCTATTGGATTTGCGAAGAACCGTACCTTCAATTGTAAATATCTCCAGCCATAACCGTAATAAACATTGACTACTGCGGAGTTGCCTTGTAGCATGCATCATCAGTTAATAAGGCCGTCGAACGTCGACATTACTGTGATGATGGCTGCACCCGGAACTGTGATGTCAACTGTCAATTTCTCGATGGATGGTGGACATTTATTTCTAACTCAACAGATGTTGTAGAATATGCATCTTCAGCGAGGAATTTAATCGGACGTCAGCAGTGCGGTGTTGGCAGATGTCCTAAATGTCGTATTGTCAATTGTAAATAATACTAGCCATGACCTCGATATACATTGGTTTTTCTAGATTCAACTTCGAATATACATCATCAGTGAACTAAGTAGTTCAGCGGCTACATTACTGTGATAGTGGTTGTACTCAGTACTGTGGTGTCAGTAGTTAAGTCCTCAAATGGTAATGGATCTCTATTTTGTCACTCTAGAAGTGCTACAGAATTTAAATCAACAATGAACACAATAACCTGACGGCAACAGTGCAATGTTTTTGCATGTAAAAGGTACCGTACAGTCAAATGGTAATATCTCAAGACATAACCGTAGTATACAGAGATTATTCCAAAACTGCCTTTGAACTTTCATCATCATTCAACAAAGTTATACAACGGCTACAGTACTGCGATGATGGCAGTTCTCAGCACCGTGTTGTCTATTGTTGATACCTCGAGGTGAAATGGATCTTCATTACTCATTCTTGATTTACTGTATAGTGAACATCATCAGTGAACGGAATAAATAGACGGCAATAGTGCCCTGTGGGTGGATGTACTAAGCACCGTATGGTCAATTGTGTGTGACACTAGCCAAACCGAGTTATACATGGACTGTTCTAGAATTACGTTCGAACTTCCATCATCAGTGAACAAAGTAGTCAATCGTATACATTACTGCGACTATGGCTGTACTCAGCAGTGTGGTGTCACAAGTTAATATCTCGAGGAATAACGAACCTGTATTTTGTCATTCTAGAAATGTTGTAGAATTTAAGTCATCATTGAACACAATAATCCGGCGGCATCCGAGCTATAGTTTCGCATGCAATAAGTACCGTGCTATCAATTGTATATACCTCAAGACATCCGTAATATGCATTCAATGCTCTGGATTTGCATTGTAATTTACATCATCAGTGAACTAAGTTACCCAACGGAAACAATACTGTGATGATGGCTGCACTCAGTACTGAGTCGACATTTGTTACTGTTTCGAGGGATAATAGATCTGCATCTCACGTCCGAGATTTGCTGTGGGATATACATCATCACTGCATATATCATTCCGACGGCAACAGTGATATGTTGCAAGATGGACTAAATGCCGAACTGTCATTTGTTTATAACACTAGCCATCACCGCATTATACATAGGTTATTCGAGTGTCACTATCGAATTCACATCGTGAGTGGACAAAGTAGTCCAACGGCTACAATAATGTAATGATGGATGTACTCATTACTGTGTCGCCAATTGTTAATATCTCGCGGGTGGATGGAACTGTATTTTATCTCTATAGTATTGCTATAGAATTGAACAGAGTATCACTGAGCATCATTGAACAGACTAATCCAACGGCTACAGCGCTAAGGTGGTTGATGCAATAAGTACAGTACTGTCAATTGGAAATATTTGAAACCACAGCTATATGATAAATTTATTGTCCCTGAATTGCATTGGAATTTACGCGATGGGCGGACAAAGCATACCAGCGTCTGGAGTACTGTGATTATGGTTGTAGGCAGTACTGTGCTGTCAATTGTTGATATCTCGGTGGATAGTGGTCCTGTGTTATGTCTTTCTTGAATTGTTATAGAATTTATATTATCAATGTACAGATTAATCCAACAGCAAAGGTGCTCTAATTGTAGATGTAGTAAGAACTGCAGTGTCAATTGGAAATGTGTCAAGCCATAACCGTAGTATAGATTGATTATTCTGGAATTGATAAGGAATACACATCACCCGTGAACAAAGTAGTGAAGCGGCTGTGTTACTGTGGTGATGGCTGTACTCAGTACTGTGTCGACAATAGTTAATGTCACGTGGGTCGGTGTATCCGTATTTTGTCATTCTAGAGTTGTTTCAGAACTTAAATCACCATTGAACAGGTTACTCCTACGGCTACAGTCCTATGTTGGTGGATGTAGTAAGTACCGGACTCTCAATTAGAGATATCTCATGCAATAACCGAAAGATACATTGATAACTCCAGAATTGCATTCGAATTTACATCAGAGAACGAAGTAGTTTAACGTTTACGTAGCGGTGATGATGGCTGAAATCCGTACTGTGCTGACAATAATCGACATCTCGAGGGATAGTGGTCCCGTAGTTTGTAGTTCTAGAATTTTTATAGAATTTATATCATCATTGAACAGATTAATCAGTCGGCAAAGGTCTTCTGTCGGTAGACGTATCAAACGCGGTACTGTCAATTGTAAATCCAACTGGACATAACCGCACTATACATAGGTTATTCTAGTATCATTTTCGAAATAACGTCATTAGTCACAAAGGTATTCCAAAGTCTACAGTACTGTTATGATGGTTGTGCTCAGTGCTGTGTGGTCAATTGTTATTACCTCGTGGGATAATGGATCTGTATTTTGTCATTCTAGAATTGTTATAGAAACTATACCCTCGTTGAACAGATCAATCCAACGGAAACAGTGCTGCGTTAGTAGATATGCGAAGCACCGCCCTGTCAATTGGAAGTATCTCAAGCCGTAACCGTATTATACATTGATTATTCCAGAGTCACTTTCGGATTTATATCATCGGTGAATAAAGTAGTTAAACAGCTACATTACTGTGATAACGGCTGTACTCAGCAATGTGTTGTTAATTGTTAATTTATAGAGGGATAATGGAACACCATCCTTCTTTATATAATTGCTGCATAATGTGCACATTCAGTTAACTGTTTAATCAAACGGCAACTGTGCTGTGTCCGTGGATGTTCGAATCACCGTCTGTGATTTGTAAATAGCACTATACATGATCGTAGTATACATTCGTTTTTATGGGATCGCATTAGAATTTACATGGTCAGGGAACAAAGCAGTGAAACGGCTACTTTACCGTAATAATCGCAGTGCTCATTACTGTGTTTTCAACTGTTAATTTCTCTATACATAATAGACCTGTCCTTTGTCATTCTAGAATAGCTATAAGATCGATATCACAATTGAACCTAATAATAAAACGGCTGCAGTGCTCTGCTGGTGGATGTAGTGTGTACAGTACTGACAATTGTAATCACCTCTATCCGTAACAGATGCATACATTGATTATTCCAGAATTGCTGTGGTATCTAAGTTTCCTGTGAATATGTTAATCCAACGGATACAGGACACTGATGTGCGATTTCCTTAGTACTCTGTTGACAATTGCTAATATCCCGAGCGATAATGTGTCTGTCTTTTGTCATTCTAGAGATGCCGTACAATTTAAATCTTGATTGAGTAAATTAATAACACGGCTGCAGAAATTTTGTGATGGCTGTAGTCAGTGCAGTTTTGTCAATTGGTAACATCTCGCACGATAATGTAACCGTCATTTGGCATTCCAGAATTGCTATAGAATATAAACCATCTGTGAACAGATTAATCCAACGAAAGCTATTCTTAGTTGGTGGATGTTCCAAGAACTGTTCTGGCACTTGTAAATATCTGTAGGCGTAATCGTACCATGCATTGATTATTCTAGAATGGCTGTTGAAGTTTAGTCATGAATGATAAATTATTCCAACTTCTATAGCCTGTGGATGATGGCTGTACTTAGTACAGTGTTGTCAATAGTTAGTACCTCGAGCGAAAATGAGTCCGTCCTTTGTGCATCTAGAATTACTGTAGTATTTCGACAATCAGCGAACAGATTAATCCAACGGCTGGAGTGCTCTGCTGGTTGACGCGCTAAGTACCTTACTGCCAATTGTTAATGTATCCTGTCATGTCTTACAGATAGATTGGTTATTCTAAAATTGCTGCGGAATTTAAGACATCAGTGAACGAATTGTACCAACGTCTACAGAAATTTGATGTTGGCTCTATCCAGGACAGTGTTGTCAATAGTTAATATCTCGAGCGACGGTTGATCGGTATGTTGTTGTCCCAGAATTGCGATTGAATTTAAATCATCAGTGAACAGATTAATACGACGGCTACAATGCTCTGTTGGTGGATGCACTATGGGCCGCACTGTCAATTGTAAATATCTCATGCACAAACTGTACTACAATTTGTTACTCCAGAAATGCTGTGGAATATACATCATCAGTTAGCAAATTAATCCAACTGCTGCAGTAACGTGTTGATGGCCTTACTCCGTAGTGTGATATCAGTTGTTAATGTTTCCGGAGGTAATGGATCTGTCTCTTGTTATTCTAGAGGGGCTATAGAATTTAAATCATTATTGAACAAATTAATCCAACGGTTAGAGGGATCTGTTGGTGTATGTTCTAAGGACCGCCATGCCAAACGTAAATATCCCTAGCCGTAACTGTTGTATACATTGATTATTCTATATCTGCTGTGGAATATAGATCACCAGTGAAAATGGTAGTCCAACGACCACTGCACTGCGCTCATGGCTGTACGCAGTACAACTTTGTCAAACATGAATATCCCGAACGGTAATGGATCTCTATTTTGTCATTCTAGAATTGCTGAAGAATTAATGTCATCAGTGAACAGATTAATTCTCCTGCAACAGGGTTCAGTTCGTGGGCGTACTAAGTTTCGCACCGTCAATTGTAGATATCACTAGCCACAACAGGTCTATGCAAGGACCATTCCAGGATTACCTTAAAATTTCCATCACCAGGGAGCAGATTGGACCAAGCGCTGCGGTAATGTGACGAAGACCCTGCTGAGTAGTGAGTTGTCAGTTGTTAATATTTCAAGCGATAACGGATCGGCTTTTGTCATTCAAGTTGAATCAATTTGTCCACTGATGGTCCAAATTCCACAGTAGTCCTAGAATAGTCAATATATATAACAGCTTTCGTAAGATATATTCGCAGCTGGCAGTAGGATACTTAGTTCGTCGACGAACAGGTAACTGTAACCGATGGATTAATCCGCGCATTGCGGATTTTAGCTATTTAGCATGCTAGAAAAATCACAGGATGAACCAAATATGGGTAGTGATGTTGACAAATGAATATATAATTGTTAGTGCTACCAACTCCACAATGCTACGGCCGTTGAAATAATCTGCTTGCTGATCACATAAATTCTTCTGCAGTTGTGGTATGATGAATGGATACAGCAATTGTTGGTGGAGACATTGACATGTCAGTTCAGTACTAAGCATATCTATCATCAGAGCACAATATCAGTTTGATGGATCTGGTCACCGATGACTGAAATTCTATTGCATATCTCGAATGTCAAAAGAGTGATCCATTATCTCCCGAGCAGTTAAAACTTGACAATACATTACTGAGTACAGCCATCCTCACCGAACTGCAGCAGTCGGAATGCTTTGTTCACAGGTGATTTAAATTCCGTAGCAAATCCAGAATGAACAATATATATATATATATCTGATATGGCTATCGACATCTACAATTGCCAGTACGGTACTTGGTGCATCCACCAACTGAGCACTGTAGCAGCTGGATTAATGTTTTCACTGATGACATCAGTTCAACAGCAATTCTAGGGTAATCAAGGAAAAGGTCAGTTATGGCGGGAGATATTTACAATTGGTGATACGGTACATAGTACATTGACAAGCAAAGCATATATTCCGTGGGATTAAACTGTTCACTGATGATTTCAATTCCACCGAAATTCTAAAGACGCAGGTGGCAGGCACATTATCGTTCGAGATATTAACATTTGACATAACAGTTCTGAGTGCAGCCATCATTACAGTACTGACGCCATTGGCTTAATTTGTTCACTGATGTCTACATTTCCGCTACAATTCTAAAATGATCAAAGTATAGATCAGTTGTGGATAGTTATATATACAACTGCCTGTACGATAGACAATGAATCCACCAACAAAGCACAGTAGCCGTTGAATTAATCTGCTGACATATTATTCCCGCTCCACAACAATTCTAAAATAATAAAAGGCAGATCCGTTATGGCTAGATATATTAACAGTTGACAGAACTGTAATGAGTGCAGCCATCATCACAGTACTATAGCCGTTGGATTAATTTGCCCAACGATTTCCTCAATTCCACTACAGTTCTAGAGTAATCATTGGGTAGATCGACTGTGGTTAGGGATATCTGTCATTGCCGGTCCGGTACTGGTTACAGCAATCTACAGTGCACTGTAGCCGCTGGATTGGTTCGTCCAATGATGATTTGAATTCCACAGCTATTCTAGTATAATCAAAGTGCAGATCAATTACAGCCGTTGGACTAATGTGTTCACTCACGATTTAGACTCAATTGCAATTCTTGGTCGATTAATTTATAGAGGATTTGCATATAGAGGTATTGACAAGTAACCGTACATCACTAAATAGAGCAATCTACACAATGCTATAGCCATAGAATAAATCTGTTCGATGATCACCTTAGTTCTTCAGCAATTGTAGAGCGATCAAGGAATAGAGCGATTGTCGCTAGGGATATTGACAATTGTCAATAGAGAACTGAGCGTAGCTGTCAACACTGCACTATAGCCGTTTGATAGATATCTTCACTAATGATGTAATGTCTACGGCATTCTAGAATGACGAAATACAGATCCATTATCGCTAGTGGCGCTAACAACTGATAATACACTTCTACAATCAGCCACCATCGTAGTACTGTAGCCATTATATTTATTTGTTCACCGATGGTATAAATTCAGAAGGAACACTAGAATAATCAATGTATGAGGCTGTTATGACTAGGGATCCATTCAGTTGGCACTACGGTACTTAGTACTCCCATGAGCCGAGCACTTTTGCCGTTGGATTAATCTGTTGGCAGATGACATAAATTCTGTAACAATCCTGGAATGACGAATGACATATAGATTACCGCTCGTGATATAAACAATCGGAAAGACAGTACTGGGTACAGCAATCATCACAGTACTATAGGTGTTCGAACAATTTGCTTACTGATGGTTTACGTTCCACAGAAATTCTAGAATTATGAACGTATGGTACGGTTACGGCTTGAGATATTAACAATTGACTGTACGCAACTTAGTGTATGCACCAATAGACAACTGCAGCCGATGTTGTAATCTGTTCCGTGACGAGCTGAGCTTTATAGCAATTCTAGAATGATCAATGTATAGGCCATATTATCATGTGGTTACAGTGCTGTGCATATCGCTGCCCTCAGTACTGCATTGTTATTTGCTATTATCTCTAACGATAATTGATCCATCCATTAATCATTCTGGAATTGTTATGTAATGTAATGACCAATGAACTGATTAATACAATGGCTATAGTCCTGCGTAGGTGCATAGACTCAGTAACGTAACGGCAGTTGCCAATATCTCCAGTCAGACTTGATGAATCCATTGAACATTGTGGATTTCTGAAAGAATTTGCGTGATCAGTGAATACATTATTGGAATGGCTATAGTCTAGTCTATATGGCTATACACAGTACTGCATGGTCAAATGCTATTGTCCCTGGCAACAATTGATCTATTTATTGATTATCATGAAATTGCTGAAATATGTAATGATGACTCAATATGATGAACGTACAGATATATTACTATGTTGATGGCTGGCAGACACTACAGATGACTCTACTCACTACTGTATCGCCAGTTCCGGACATCTGGAGCAATAATCGATCTATCTATTTTATATTCTAGATTTGCTACCGAATTTAGGTGATCGGTGAATAGATTCAATCACCGGCTATACTACAGTGTCGATGGCTATACACAGTACTGTATTGTCAAGTATTAATGTCTGGGCCGATAATTGATCCATCCACTGGTCATTCCAGACCTGTTCTAGAATTTAGTGGTCAGTTCAATGATTAATTCAATGACTATAGCTCAGTGTGCGTGTATATTCACAGTACTTTGATTTCAAACGTTAATACCCTTGGCGATATCTGATGTATCAGAGCATCATACTGGAATTGCTCTAGAATTTAGGGGACCAGTGAATAGATTAATCCAATGGGAATAGCAGAGTTTATGTAGTTATACTCAGTAACGTATCATCAATAGTTAATTTCGTTAGCGATGCAGAATTTATGTGTTGATCGCGCTAGAGTTGCCACAGGACATATACGGTCACTGTATGGACTAATACAATATCTATGGTACAGTGTACCATGCCTATATTCGGGACCGTGGTGTCAATTGCTAGTGTCTGCAGCGATAATTCGTTTATCCATTGGCAATGCTTCAATTGCTATAGAACTTAAATTCTCGGTGCGTAGTTTAAACAAATGGCAATAGTACACTGAAGATGGCATTATTCAGTACTGTATTGACATTTGAAAACATTTCCAGCGATAAATGATCCATCCGATGAGCATGCATGAATTGCTATAGAATTTACCTTATCAGTTGTTAGATAAAGCCAATGGATACTGTACTGTGCAGATGGGCATACTCGGTGCTATATTATTACTTTTTGCCTTCTTTAGCGAGAATTGATCTATCCATAGGTATTTCTGTAATTCGTATAGGATTTGAATGGTCCGCCAATAGATTATGTCAATTGCTATAGTACTGTGTTGGTGAATATACTCGGTACTGTGATGTCAATTGTCAATATTTCTACCCATAGTCGATCTATACACTGATCATTCTGGAATTGCTAGAGAATTTATATGGTCTGTGAATAGATCAACCCAATGGTTACAGCGTAGATTGATGCACTCCGTACTCTACTGTCAATTATTGATATCTCTTATGACAAGTGATCTATTCATTGTCAATACCAGAATTGCTATAGGACTGAAAGGGTCATTGTATGGACGAACGCAGTGACTATAGTGCTGTCGGTGGCTGTACTCAATACGGCGTTGTCACTTGTCAGTATCTCACGCGGTCATTTACCTACACATTGATATGTACTGATTCGCTACAGAATCGAAATGATCAGTGAGTGAATAAACGCAACGTTTGTAGTAGCGTGATGATAAGAATACTCAGTTCTGTACTATCAATTGTAAATATCTCTCGCGATAATTGGCCAATACTTTGATCATTCAAGGACTGCTATATAATTTAAATGACTGGTGAAAGTGTCACTTCAGTGGCTACTGTACTGTGTAGACGGCCACATTCGCATCTGTACTATCAATGCTATTAACTCTAGCCATAATAGGTCTATCCATTTAACATTGCGGAAAAGTTAGAGAATTAAGATGATCAGTATGTAGGTTAGACCAATGGCTATATAATTGCTTAGGCGGAAGGCCTCATTGCTGTATTACCAACTATTGAAATCTCTGGCTACAATTGATTTACCCTTTGGTCATTCTATCTTTTTCATAGAAAGTGCATTACCAGTAAATAGATTGAATCAAATCAAATATTTCTGTGTAGATGGTTACCCGTAGGGGCTACGGTCGACATTGGTCGGCCGTAGTAAGGGATTGGGGAACCCACGGTGCCTAACTGACGTGCACCTGCATCGAGGTGAGCTAGCAGCATCAGACCGGTAGAGCTTCGCCACGAACGGGACGACCGGTATGCCCGTGATCACCGGTAACACTGGAGACCGACCAAGCCCTGGGCCGACTGCCTTACGGCAGTCCGCCCGCCGGTTGCTGGGTCGGCCTCGTGGTGGCAGTGGTTGGAGCCTACATCGCATGCAAGTGCTCTCGAAGACCGGCGTGCGAGTTGCGAATCGTACAGCTCGGGTGTTGTCCTCCTGAGGCAGCAGGGATTCAGAAAGTTCCCGTCCCAACACCAAGGGAGACGACTGGGTCTAGCATCCCAGTTAGACAAATTGGCAGGACCCATTGTGTACTTTGGCACTTTCGGTTTGCGCTGGTTGGACGTATCCCGAACCCTCCATAGGGGGGTGTGTGGGTGTTTACCCCATCGCCCTCGCGGAGGTGGCACGCTGGATAAGCGCAAACTTGAAGCAGCATACCAACCAAGCTCAATGTGTAAATCGTTACACCTAGTACTGTATACTCAATTGCTGATATCTCCATACATATTTCATATATCCGTCGGTAATTCTGTAACTGCTGCGCAACTAATGTGATCATTCGATAAATTACTCAAATGGCTATAGTACTGCACATGTGGCTATTCGCAGCGCTATACCTTCAATTGTTAGAAGCACTAGAAATAGTTGATATACATATATTGAAAACTCTTGAATTGCTATTGAATTTTTATTAGCATTGTCGATAGATTAATCGAATGGTCCTAGAGCTCAATACGTGGCTATACCCGACGCCAATTGCTAATAGCTGTAGCCACAATTAATATACCCATTGACAATTCTGGAATTGCTATCAAATTCAATAACCAGTGAATAGAATATTCCAATTTCTATTGTCGTGTGTAGGTGGGTATGCTAAATACTCATATGCAAGTTTTCAGATGTTAATATCTCTAGTAATAATTCATCTATCCATTGGCCATTCTGTAATTGCTATAGAATCTAGTTGAGCAATAAATAGATTAATTCAATTGCAAGGGTACACAATAGATGGCTGTACTCACTAATCTATTGTCAATTATTATTATATCCAGCGGATATTGAACCACCTATTTTTCATTCTAGAACTGCAGTAGTACCTTCATGATGATTTGATAGATCAGTCCAATGGCTATAAAAATGTGTAGTCGGCTATACTCCGCCTTGCGTTCTCAAATGTTAATATTTCTGGCGATAATTGATTAATCTGTTGATAATTCAAAAATTGTTATGGAAATTGTGTAATTTATTGATATATTTATCCAATGGCTACTGTACCTTGTATGTGGATGTACTAAGTGCCGCACTGTCAATTGTTAACGTCTGTAGCCGAAATTTATGCATCCCTGATGCTTCTAGTGTTGCTATAGAAATTTTGTGATCAGTTAATTGGTTAGATATATCACTAAAGTACTGTGTGCGTATATGAAGTCAGTCCTGAATTGTAAATTGTCAATATTTGCAGGCATAATTCATCTATCCATTGAACATACTGAAATTGTTAGAGGATTTAATGATCAGTGAATAGATTAATCCAATGGCTGTAGTTATGTTTAGGTGAATATGGTTGGCACAGTATTCTGATTTCTTAATACCACAATCGGTAAATGATATATCCATAGATCATTCTGAAATTGCTATTCAATAAAAATTATCAGTGGGTAGTTTTATTCAATTGCTTTGGTAGTCTGTAGATTGCCGTACATAGTATTCCATACTCAATTCAAAATATCTCGTTTAATAATTGATAAATCCATTGCTAATTCTTGTATTGATATGGAACTTATACGATCAGTGAGACGATTAATTCATTCCTCATGGTACTGTGTTAGCGGATATACCCTGCCCTGTTTTGTCAATTTTCATTATCACAAGCGATAAATGATATATCCATTGATCATTCTGGAATTGCCATGGAATGGATGTTATCAATGTGTAGAATAATCAAATGTTTATCGAACTGCGTAGATAGCTATACTGAATACTGTACTATCCAAACTCAATTACTCTGGCGAAAATTGGTCTGTCCATTGACAATCCTAGAATTGCTATGGAATACACATAGTCAGCCAACAGGTTAATACAATGGCTGTAGTAGTATATAGGTTGATACTTCCTGCACTCTATTCCCAATTGAAAGTATCACAAGTACTGCCAGTGTGAATAAATTCAGTACTGAATTGTTGATACATGTAGTCGTAATTCATACCTCCACAAACCATTCAACAGTGCCTATAGTATTTCACGTTCAGTGAAGGAATTATTCCAATGGTAATGGTGCTACTCGCATGTATTTAGCGACTTAGTGTAGTCTACTACGCCCTGCCGGACTTTGATGCACACTGAAATCCTCCACTCAAGTTAGGTTAGGGAAGGTAGTGTTGATAATGTTAGGTCAGGTTAGAATAGGATAGCAGTCAGCGCTGCACTCTGCTATACGGTGGTGTTCCTCGTTTCACAATGAGCTGCTCGTTTCTGTTGCGTTACTGTCGCTCGGATATGCTCTATTGTGGTAAGGTTAGGGTATGCAACGATAGATATTGTTAGGATAGGAATTTGTGCAATTCGCTGCCACAAGTGGTCTTCGGCGCTTTACTGTACTGTGCTACGCTACGCTCTGCTGTCCTCTCCTGCACTCTGCCGTGCTCTGCTGTGGATGGGTGACGTTAGGTCATCTTGGGTTAGGAATCTGTGCTTTCGTTGGAATTTCGAGGTATTTGGCGAATAACTGTGCTCTCCTACTTGTTGCTGCGCTCCCCTGCGTACTGCTGACACATGCTGTAGTTAGGTTAGGGGGAGTAGTGTACGTTATGGTAGTGAATGTCAGGCTTGGATTGGTTACGTTAGGTTGAATGTCGAATATGTGTTTTTCGCTGCAATTCTACGGTCTTTGCGCATTACTGAACTCTGCTGTGCTCGGCCGGGTAGGATACGTTCGATCAGGTTGTGCTGGCTCAGGTTAGGTACCTGAGCAAACTTCTGCTATTCGGTAGTTTCCGGCGTGTTGACGTGCTCTATTACGCTCCGCTTTGCTTTGCTATGCTTAGGTTTGGTTATGCTAGGCTAGGGCAGGTTCTAGTGTTATTAGTTGACATACCGTTGTGTCCTGCGCTTTACGGTGCTCTGTCGACCTCTGCTACGCCCTGATTTGCTGTGGTACACTTTCCTGCGCTTTGAGGCGGTGGAGCTTTTATTCGGAACAGTCTAGTACATATCTCGACTAATTAACGATGTTCGGTGTTATCCCGCGCTATCATGTGCCCTGCTGCGGTCTGCTTAACTCGGCTTTGTTTAGGATAACTGGGGAAGGAGTTGTAAGGTTTGGTTAGGTTAGGATTTGTTCGGTGTTGATAGGTAATGTAAGGTCAGAAACTTGTGACATTCGATGCTCTTTAGTGGTATAGTTAATCTTACTGCGCTCCAATGCGTTCTGCTGCGGTTAGGATGGAATGATACTGCTGGGTATTATTCAATGTATAAGTTGACATTGACAATCACTGAGATGTTTTTCAGAGCGAAGTGGGTTTAATGGGCTATCATTGTATAACATGCTATGCTGATTTGTATCAACTGTTGATGACTATGGAATTTCGTCATGTAAATAGGAACGCAAGGAAGTGGTAGCATTTTAAATTTCGTAGAATAATATATTTTCCTGTTCCTTTCATTACAAGAATGTATTCCAGTAAAATCCAAATTAATTCGGAGGTGACAATTTGAGATCAACCAAAACTACATACATCGGTAGAATTCTACTTAGAAATGGTTTTATTATGTGCTTTACTATGCCATAAGAGTACCTCTATTCCATTTTAATCTATATAGAATAGTTTGCGAATATTGCATTCCTCCTTATTTCAGTCGTTAGCACAACATACCTGTCTCTTTAATATCGCTCCGTAATGGACTGATTCCACATCAATTTCTACAACTATTAAATTAACAAGCAAAGATTAAGGGGGAATATTCCTTTCAATATATACAAGAGTAGAGAATAAAAACGAAATATCTTTACTGCAACGAATTTCAAAGGCAACGAAGAATCTGCGATAAATGATCGCCCACGATCACGTGTATACAAATTCAGCCACGGAATTTTTGAAGACGAAATATGTTCGTAGAACGGACAACTGACACCCGAATTACGCCAGGAAATTGAAAGGAAAATAATTCTGGCACGAAGAGGCGATCGCGATGTAGGAATTCGTGCAATGGTATGTTGCCCACAATATTAGAAGCGGGGTGGACGAAATAAAATATGGTGCACGGTGGATCGGGTTGGAGGACATGAAACAATTGCTAATGAAGTACATGCGACGCCCATCACGTGTCATGGACCCAGCTGGACCAGAGGTTGCGCGAATTCTTTCGGTTACCATGATTATGTATACGTGTGTGTAATACTTTTCTTCCCTTTTGCAACATAGGCAAATTTTTGTAGGACTCCCCTTCTCTTTCTGTCTTCCCCCTTGCGACCACATGGCCATAACACGTACACGTGACTGAGAATCTCCAGGAAGTATCACTAGAATCGATTTGCGCACGCACACTAGTGAAGGGATCAAATGATCCTTACGACTTCTTTTCCTAGGATTTCATAATACGTAGGCGTTAAAGCGTATTTGGCAACGAAGCGCGTGTGGGTGCTACAGGTAAATATGGAAGTGTGAAAAACTATTTCTCTCTCCATTTTAAGTTTTCATTCACGTAGACGTTTTGGGAATATTTTATATAAGAGAAAATAGGATATAGTACCGGAATTAGTATAGTATAAATTATTTAGACTATATTACGTGTTTTAAGACAGAAAGTTTGATCGAATTAGTACAGCGAGTATAGTACATACATTTGTACATATAATACGGAATGATATTCTGGTAACAGGAGGAATGAAATGAGGAACGATGTGAAAATGGTAATATTGCATAGTATGCCTTTAAAATCTTCTATTACGTGCTTCGTACGTATTATAAGTTAGGGCAGTGTCACGTTAACAATATGAAACTACATATAACGTTGTTAAGACTTTTGTTATACTGGGTTAAATGCTAAATCAAAGACCTCTGTACTTAATACACTATAATGGTTTAGAAATAAAATTTATTCCTTGACATGTGATTTCAGTTGAATTAATTAGCCGTGGTTGGTAGTAATGAAGAAGGGTATCAACTGCTATACATTTTCTCCATATCATTAGGGAACAAACTGTTGTTTTGTGAAGATAACTCTAGGGACTGCTTCTAAATGTAGATAATTATTTTTCTTAGGAGGACCGGAAGCACATTCTATGATACATAT
Source organism: Eufriesea mexicana (assembly GCF_001483705.2). Classification (NCBI taxonomy): domain Eukaryota; kingdom Metazoa; phylum Arthropoda; class Insecta; order Hymenoptera; family Apidae; genus Eufriesea; species Eufriesea mexicana. Next base: position 1,086,008 of record NW_016910581.1, read on the forward strand.
TGAAATACGCTTGAAATAAAATATATTATATCTATTGAAAGTAAAATTTTTAGTCCCTTCAGTACAATTAGCGACTATTAAATACCTCTTAACAATATTCCAACAGATCTCGAAATACGTAAATCTCTAACGTGCGTTAAAAGTTATAATTATTCTGACTATTAGTGGCATGGAAACGGAGGGTCTAAATTCGATTTAAAGGATTACTTTGCTTAAAAGTGAAGTTAAATTCATTACAGAATTGAGCGATACTTTGCTAATTCCTGTGAACTGAGAATTCACTCTAATTTTAAATACAAGCAGATTATCCTATGGATATAGTGCAATCGTGCACATAATCACACCCAACAAATGCAATCAACTCTTTCTTCGCAGGAGGTAACGCGATTCTAGTGTAAATGCAGATTGCGTGTAAATCTTTCGGGCGATTATTCCCCGAATGAATAACTTAATCGATATCCACGTCTTGCCAGCTTTCGTTCAGGACATGGAATCTAACACGCACTAATATGCTCACAGAAACGATTTCCAAGTATCGTAGCATTAATTGCACTGTACGTAGCTTTTCTAACAGAAATAATGGCCTTAAGTCTTAAAAAGAACAATGGATGCATTGCAATAATTATTACACAGGTGAATATTAACACTTCTCTAAAGAATTGAGGCAAAGTTTTGAGGCAACGTCCACAAAATATTTACAATAAGTTGCCCAAGTTTTACGACAAATATTTAAAGAATCTCCTACCAAAAATTACCAACAAACTCTTCGCGAATCTCGGCAAAATTACATGCAATCCTTTATCAAAAGTCTCCAGTGAAATCAGCGAATATCTCGTCAAAATCCTAGCCAAAGGATACAAAACAGTTACCGGGATAAAATCCTCCGAGACACGGAAGTCGAACAACCTCTCTGGGCTCTGTCCACCTACTCTCGTCAATTGTGCACACGGTGGACGTTTTTAGATGGAGTTCGGACTGGATGCACGATGACAAAGGGACCTCTGACACGTCTGGCTACGTCAATTCGGTGGGAAAGGGACGAGGAATAAAAATGCGAGAATGGAGCGGAGGAAGAGGAGCCAGAGGGTGGTGGCTGAGCGGAGAGTGTGTAAGCTTCATTTGTACCAGTGATATTCTATTTATTTTGGTTGATACCCCTCGTAAGTGACGGCACACTAGGTCACGTGTTTCGCTTCATCTCATTCTCAGGAGCATTCCGACCCGGCACGGTGGACATTGTCACGAAGCTAAATCTAGCGGCGGGGATGTCGAGAGAGAGTGGATAGGTGAAGCTTTGGAAGGTAAGTTGGAAGCTGGAGAGGTAACTCTTATGTTCTCTGAGGAATTTATGGTGAGCCATGAGATCGTGGCACTCTCTTGGAAGTTCAGAACTGTATCAAGCTTGATGAGGGATGTGGAGTTGTTAGAAATATTTGAGATAGGTATTCCTCAGCCACTGTATCAAGCAACTGCTAGACGTACCTCGGGCAAACTATTTTAGGGCGCATGACGGTAGAAGATGAATAGTATATATTTTGTAACCAAGCATCTTGGGCACCTCCTGCCTAGCAAACGTATTTTCGCCTATGTTCAACATTCGTGGTACAGTATATGTTCTCCCGGTCACTGTTTCCTCACGTTTACACGGCTGTGTTCGTAGCCTTATATTCCATGGCTCGTTTAACTTCGATCTTCCAAAGAAAATTGTTCCAAGCCTTCCAACAATTTGTCCGGAAGATGACGATAATTAGAAGGTAGGTTATGCTTCGCGAGATATCCGACGGACAATTTGGCTGGGAATATGTGAAGGGAATCTGCAAGTGATATGGTGGCATTAAGTATGACAAGAATATATAATTTACATTTCTGCTTAGAAATTTGATATTGTTAACTGATTAATATGCATGAATAACATTAGAAACATAGACTTGTAAATAGTACCTGAATATCACAGGCGTTACTGGTGGAAATTAGCACTTTGCACTCGACGATTTTTTGGAAAATGTAGGATTGGATCTCAATGCTTTTCTGTTTGAAAGCTGACGATATTTTTCTGAACAGTAATAAGAAATCGTATGGCAATTAGCGCTATGACCTATTTGATTTCGATACCTCGTACACCGTCGCGTTATATGGAATTCGGCTCATTTGTGTGTACTGGACTTCGAAATTATATCAAATGGCGACTGAAGGGCCTCTAGAGCACAAATTGTTGAATCGGTAGAATGAAATTCAAAGAGCATACATATTTATGATCACGGTCGAATAAACGTCGATAATAATATAGAGATTGCATGGTGGCCACTTCTATTTGCAACAGAAGTATATATGTGAGAATGGCAATAAAATTGCAAATAATTTCTAGGCTTACTGCAACGCTCAATGCAGTGTTACAATATTGCAACCCTGACCGACTTCGGCTCCAAACTTCACCACTTGATTCAACAGTGACTGTATTCGACTTCAAATATATGTTAACCCTTTGCACTTAGGAGGTGACTCGCTGTTGCCATTTAATAAAATTTTGGTCATCGATATTTGTTAATATATCAAATTCTGTGGATTGTGACAGAGTGATAGGTATCGATGTCAAATATTTCTACGAGTCTACTATTATACTATTCTCCATTTATGGCTCAAAGGTGTATGGTCTCTTTCTTATTAGAGAATTTTTAATGTTCAGCTCTTCTCTAGCCAAAAAATCGTTGAGTGCAGAGGGTTAACATGATCATATATGATCATACTGAGTCCGACGCGTCACGCATGCTTTCGTCTACTTACCTGGGCTTTGCACACTCGATAATTGTTCTCTCGGTAACGTTCGTGAAACCACGTGTGTATGATGGAATATGTACGATACTACGTTAATTTTGCCATAAGCAACTGATAATCACGGCATTTGCGAAGGTAGAATATTTTAAACAAATTACTTTATCCCCTCTGGTAATTCTATTTATAATGTGTGTTGTTTGTCTTATGATTCATCAATTTTTTATGGAGTCCGTAGAGTATTTGAACAAGTGTTTTTGATGAATTATATTAAGTAATTAGTTTAAAAATATACGTTCATATAGAATATTTATTTTATCCGATTCAACGTAAAATTAGGTAATGTTTGATAATGTATATTGAGTAATTAGCATAGAAACATGAATTGAATGCAGAAATACCTTCGCCGCGGTATATAAAGTTCGACAAGAACTGAGAATTACGCTAAACATGGCGACAGCTAACTAATTTGAAGATAAGCATGGAATTTATTAAGAAGATTGTTAAAATCCGCTTAACACGTTCCCTGTATTAGCTTCCAATTCGGGTAGCTCTTCGTAGCACGTAGTATAGACACACGTGTGTGACAGCATCTATGGTGTATAATGCAGGTTCGTGTAAAGGTATGATGGTAACTCTCGCCACTGAAAAACTACGCTGATCACCCTCCAAATGCTAGATAGTGTTGAAAAGTGACGATATTATAGATAGCATGTTCTAAAATTATGCATGACTATTAGTAGAGGAATGCAGTAATTAAGTACGGTCAATAATTAAAATCGTATATGGAAGCATGTATCATGGTGTACAGGATGGAATTAATATTCACTTATCGCGGTACCCAATTCTAATAAAGGGATCGTTTCTCAAACTCTAACCCCTCTAGGCATCGGCAATTCGAGAGACTAATCATTAATTAATCCAGCCTATCGCATGGTCCTCTCCTACAGTTCATACTACAGTGTACAATACGAATCCAGGTCCACCAGCCTTACGATCGGGCCTAGCATACCTCAGTAATTGCTGCTCTTACCATTACTTTCACGCAAACCAAGGTATTCCCCGAGTCAATGATGCTCCCAGGGGCGCAACGAGGGCCCAGGGAAGCCTTGCAGCCGGACAGAGATCACGTGCTCCTAACACAAGTGGTAGAACGAACTCATCCGCAGTGGTCTGACCGCAGGTACATGCTGGACCAACTTCAGGCCTACACCAGGCACGCGAACGGCCAGGGCTGCTGGAACCTCGCATTGACTCTGGCAGAAGTAGCGACCCGATGGTCACCCTGCAACCTGATGCATGGCGAGAGTAGAATTAGCTGGAATGAAGTTCGGAGGCGACTCGTGACGGTGACATACTTAGCGTGGAATTATCGAGAACACTGGACTACGTCACGTAGGCTGGTCGGTACTTAAGAACGATCGCGATTATCGCTACAACAATTATTTTTTATTTGGTAGACGAAAGTGGTGTGGGAGAAAGTATATGGAATTGACATGTTCGCTCGGAGCTATGTAACACACAATTGTAAATACACGTTTCCATATAACTCACACTAGACTTACGGAACCCGTGAATTCGTCCGATTGCTTGCTCCAATTAAACGGTGGTTGCAGATTCAGTTAACATAAATTACGAATGTTAATATAATATGTAACTGTATTTAAATTAAACTAATCGTTAAAAAAAAGTCACGTCGATTCCTTCACCTGTCAATTTGAATGGAACCCTCAGAATAGGTATACAGGTAGCGTCCGTAAACTTAGTGCTAAGCACAACCAAAGGTCAAACTACCATCTTCCTGCCTCACTTCAAACTTACTCCAGGTAGACATCCAATTTAACAAAGCCTTTCATGCCAGACATCACTCACACCATCCATTTCACGCCCATCGGTGTTCCCCTCTAACAAATCACGACCCTGCACATTTTCTCAAAAATTTAGACGAAAAATTTCTGATATATTCCTCTGAGAGACCCCTCAGATAACTCTTCATTGTTTATCCAGGTCTGACTTCGTAATTTAACACACCAACCGTCTGCTTAGCCAGTCACGTCGAATTAAGTCACGAGAAGGAGGATTGATTCTCCTCGCAGAGTCATAATTGGGTGAGCATCGCGGTACGTTCAAACCGCAACGAGATCATTAAGCGCGGCGGAGAAACGAACCGTTGGCGGTCAAACGTGCGAGTGTGATAAGCCTTATACTATCTCAGTTTGAGCAGAACGTCTTCGAACGAAGTTGCTCGTACCTGTTCACATGCTTGTCAGAAACACTAATGCTGGAAACATGGCATTAAGCCAGGCTCCGAACCAGTACGTCGTACCATGTACTTGGATCCTGCTTTCGTCAATGATAAATGCAATACGAGCCAAGTGAGTCTCTAAATAGCTGCCCTCTACTGGCGCCGCTATAAAGAGGTCTGCAGTTCGTTACTTAGTTTTCTTCCTTTCGAAAGTATAAGACATGAGAGCGCCTGCTTATAACATCCTTTTCCTCATCAAACAAAATTTTCAGCCTCGAATATCGTTTCGCTATGGTATGAGAACATAATTGTGAATCAAATAAAAGTTTTCATGGTGCAAAATATTAAGAAAATTGGATTTGAGTATGATATTAATGAAGGTGGCACACTTGTAGAAAATGTGCGAATAAGAAGTCGTAGGCTCTACGAACCGCAAATTATTGTAAAAATGCACGTGAAATTAGAGTAAGTAGGCACTATGGGTTGGAGAGTCACGGGAAGGAAAGCAAATCGATTTCGACAATTGAAAAGCTTATATATAGAATCTTATAAAAGAAACCTTAGAATGTGCAGAAGTCTAATTTAAAATATGCAGATAGGATTAGGGTAAGTATGTACTATAATATTAATGTAATTTACAATAAAAGTATATCATAATAAGCATTTAAAAATCGGAAACATTTCGTTCACATGATATGAGTGAAAATGGCACATTTAATCCGTATATTTTACATTTATTTACATAGATCCAATCATTCCGTCAGCCATACAGAGTTTCCCATATATATTTAAAATGGGATATTTACTCGTCTTCTACAATTTTCCTATTATATTCCTTCCTTTACGTAATACTTACATAGCGCTATAAGCATTCTTAATGCTACAGTATAACTTAAGATTATTCTTCACGACTTACTCTCACGAAAGGCAGATCAATACTTTGCCCACCACTAGTACCTCTAGAAAAAATTCATTGATCTGCAATTTATTACTTATTTTCATCTTCAGTAACCAGTAACAATGAAGACTCTGGAAAAGACAGAACTTCATGGATACCCGGAACTATCTTTAATCTCTTTTTTTGGAAACGAAGTTTTTATTTCAAAAATATATGCCAGTGCGGTCATCTGATTGAATACGCTATGTATCGAAGAAATGGAAGCGTTTTCAAAGTGCAAACGGTTATTTGTTATTTTCATTGTTGTAACTAACAGATTTCACCTCTGCCTTATTACAAGCTTTCCAAAAAATTACTTCGCTCTGTCTTGCTGTGTCTATTTCTGCTGTCGCTAAGTATCAGCGCACGTATCGTCACACAATAAACTGGATTTAATCGATTCGCCGACAGCTCCCTCTACATAGATTTATGATTCGGTTACTGTGAATTAGTGGCAATAAGTCGTATCGAGATTTCGATTTTAACTTGGTCATAGTTGAGCGAAGGATGGTAAACGTGTATGCATCGAAGGGTGCCATGGGCGTGATATCTGATCGCAGTGGTCGATTCAACGTGGACAGATAAGACGAGATTGTCGAATAGAATCTAGAATAAAATGTGCTCATTATCGTCTTTATCGTTTTCGAATGGCGAAGGTTTGAAAGGTCGTGGATTAAGGTCGAGTTAAGAAATTAATTGCCTTCCTTATAAATTCATGGAAATGGTTGGGATTTTCTTTATCGAAGTATCTGTGATGCGCATTTCTTCATTTCCTTATATATTCTAGGATGAGTGTGTTTGAACAGTGGATTCGAGACGTAAAATTGTTATGCGGAAATTTGTGCGAGTGTCTGTTGTTCGATATTAGAGCTTCCGAGCTACAACGTGTGTCTGAATAATGTATACGAATTATATCAAGTAATTTGATGGAAATAGATAGGTATAGATAGACATGCTGTTACTTTAATAATAAATATCAATAACAATTTTGTTCCAGAAAAGTATTTTCTAAATTAATATGACAACAGGAAATCAGGTGTCCGGTATTTTAACGTGTTAGGTAGTTTTAACGCTAAGCTTCATTTTATTTCATACGGAACTGTGATATAAAATTTACATAAAGGAAATTATATAAATGTACGTCAAGCTTGGTTTTGAGGTATAGGTAACTTCGTATTTCGATAACATTTTATTTTAATACTACTTGGTAATGTGAATACTTCTTAAGGACCTGTTGGGTTAAAGAATACGAAACTTTCGAGAATAGCTGGCATATCTGTCACGTTTACTGCAAAGACCATGGATGTCATAAGTTTAATGCAAATATCCATTATTTGATTTTTCAGTTACGTATCTTTAGTACCTTCTGTGTGAAATATCTTGTTAGACAAAACACTTTTATTGATTCAACGGGTATGAAGAAATCAGGAGGAGTGTCCAGAAGTATCACTTACCCTTAATTTCTGAATTTGATATCTCTTATTGTTTCATTGAGAATATCCTAATACTTTAATGTAATAGGATTAGTATACTATTATACTAATATCTCAATATTTTGTTGTACCGTAAAGGACAAAATAAAAATAAATAAATGGAGAAGCAGCTTAGCGGGTACAAGGATGCAAATTTCTTAAAAAACAGTATTATAAACTAGTTAAATTAAGTGAAATTGCTTTTAATTAATAATTTCCTACGCATTTGACAGGGCAAGGCACATACAAAATTTCTAAATTAAATGAAAAGACGTGAAACTAGTACATGACATATTAAACTTAGAGTCTGCTTTCCAGCGAAGGAATGGCTTATAGTATTTTCCTTCTCTCATTATTTATAATGAAGCAACAATTCTCATATCATGAACAACATCCAGTATAAAATGCTACTATCTGCTTTGAGAATGAACATTTCACACCACGTGGTATTTTGTGGAAGTGCAAGAGTGGTATTATGCCAAGCTTACCTGTAGTATGTTGATTCCCTGATTATTGTGGTATATTATAGTCAACTATCGTTCTTGAGTACTTAATAAGGAAATCAGTTCATTTGTACACTCTCGGCAGTCGTTTAAATGTAATTCATGCAGTTGTTGATGAATATTTATAAAGATGTAGAGCAGGGCCCAGTGTTATATTATAATAATGGCATAATTAACCTAGGTTGAGTGCAATAAAATCGTTTAATAAAATAAATATCTGAATATTTGCTCCTCTGGTATTAATAGTAAGGAACGGGGTCTTCCAAGTGGAATAGGTTTTCGTTGAATCAATTAATAATACGTTTCATAATATCAGAAGATAATAAAATTTCTCTGGACAGGATTTGAATATTATTATTTTAACTAGCAAACAATTTCATTAAAAATTCCTTATTAAATAAAAAGCTGAAGGAATAGGAATAATAGGGAAAGGAATAAAATATTAATTTTCAAAATAAAATACTGCTATAACTTCTGCAATTGCAATTATGCCTTTGCGTAATATTAGTTCAGATAATTAATTGTATTTCCATTCAAACGATTCTGGAGTTATTGAAAAACTTGAAGTCAGTTGCAACCTTCCTTCTCAATTTCATCGTTACATATATGAAATTGAAATGTGAAATATAATACATTATGACCGAAAAGTGTCATGCACTTTAATATTACTGATAACATGAGCAATAATGAAGGAGGATTCGTTGGTACATGTTTACCCTAATGACACTTTCTTCTTTTCTTCCTTATTCCTTAGATGCTCATTGCAATTTCATGTTGCAAGATCTGCAAGTGACCAGATATCCAATTCTACTTTCCCAAATAACTATCTCATTACCATATTTGGCGAAGATTAATTACCCTCCATAAACTCAACCTACAATGATCAAAGTAGACGTCCTCCATAGTGATCACTATATTTCTAGAAAAGGATGCAGAATCATTAGCGAAAGTAGAATATGAGTCGATGCTCTGCATCTGCTTGATTAAAAAAGTTATGAAAATATACCTTTAATATGCCCTATTCTTCAACATGCCTCCATTCCTCTTCTTTAATTTTTTACACGTTACACGGGTCCACTTCTCTCTCGTTCCTTATATAATTCTTCGTGTCCCTAATATTCTAACAGACCTTATAACAGAACGAATATGATAATATTTGAAAAACCTGTAACTCGTGTTCCGGTATAAAGCGTTGTTAAAAGTCAGTGTTTACATTTCACGTTAATTCTCACATTTCCTTTTCCATTTCCCCCATCTGATTAGTACGCCTTTCATAATTTTCAATTTATAGCACTCGAGTAATGATTGAATAGGAGATTAAATTGTTAAAATTACAAACGTAGATGTTAACAAGTATCAATTATAAATAGCTTAGGTTTACTTCAAATGGTATCAGTGTCTTAAATGCTAAATAGTGTAAGAAGATCAATCTTAACAAATTATAAGTTATTAAGTTGGACCTAAAGGAATAAATTTTTTGAGGGAATGAATCTTGAATGGAGTAAAGGAAATGCACGACATAAACCAGGGTTAATAAATCGATACGAGAATAGTTGTTGTTAGTATGCTTTATTTGCCAATTATAGTGAATCCGATGAAAAATAGACGATACACATGCGTATCTTCGGCGTCGAAATAATAACGCAAAAGGCACTATATTTGTTTCATTTTTACAGTCCCACAAGTGAATGTTCTTTTCTTGCAAAAGGCCCTCGGCTAGTGTGGCACTCGTATAAAAGCTTTCGATAAATAGTGTGCCTCCCTCAAATAGTAATGCTCCTATTACTCTCATCACTATATGCGCATGTGTTTTCATTATTGCGGTTTCATTGGGCCCGGCATAAACATAAATGTTGTGAGTGTATCCTTCCGGATCGCATAGTTTATAAATTTTTGTCCCATAATTAAGCCACTTGCCGGGAATATATTACCGAATACTGCGGCGCCATCCCCGTGGAAACATTGCTTCTTCGCTTAAAATATTTTCACCCGGTTTTACATTACTCTTAAGCGTGTGAACAATTGCATCAACAATATTTCTCTGTTAATACAAACGGTCCTCAGTTCTAGCGGTGGAATTGTCGAAAAAATTTAAATATTTCTGTATTGATATAAGGCGATCGCGTTTCATCGCGCTTTTTATACGTCTGTGTGAATCCATGTCCGCCTGCGAACAGTGTAGTCTAATTCCACGTAGACGCACTCCAACCATGATAAGCAGGATACCAATAAATCTGTTCATTTCTTCTTTTGTAACAGGCATCCAAGCCTGTTGTTGTCTTCTGCTGCTGGATGCAGAGTCGTTCATGTATTGTATAGCATATTTGTTCGAATCCTATATGATCATTTCAAATATGTAGTCAGTGACAAATAATTTATGCGACGAAACAGGATCGCCGCTGTCCATGTCACCAATTAACAATTCTTCTTCCTCCCAACATACATTCGTGGCTTCACGTCCTTCGTTCATTTCCTGCCACACGTCATTAAGACCCTCTTCATCTAAATCCGAGTCGGAATCCTCTTCCTCCGTAGTATTTTCGTCCCGTTCATTAGCTAACGTTTCCATGTTATTGCTTGCCGCGTCTTCAGGGGCTGGCAGTATTTGCGACCATTGTACATTTCTCCTGATTCGAATGATTGATTCACCAGGCCAATGATTGATTTCCATCTTCACGGATTTGTCTATTGTTCTGATGTACAGGGACTGTAACAGAAAGATATTAACCGCCTTTCAAGAAAAAAGGAGGATTATAGCTACGTTTACACTTACTGGAAGAAATGTGTGTTCAGGAAACACTTTATGTCGAAACACTAGTGACCGCGGACCGCATAGAATAACCGCGCAGCCCACAACACAGGCAATTCGCGCCAACTACGCACTTCTTCAATTGCTTTGATATGAGAGCTCTGAGTAAACCTTGCGTTGTATTTTAAATTCTCAATGACCATCCCCAACTTCTGGGGCGCACACTGCATCCAAAAATTGACGGCTGGGGCGTATTCGGTCCTCCAAGTGTCACTGATTTCACTCATAATGCGTGGGCGGCGCCAAGCGTCTAAGTGTGGAAACGATTGTCCAAAGGCTGGTCAAAGTTTGAGCACCCTGATGCACGCGATCGATCAAGGGAGAGGGAGCCGTGTTCTAGAAAATCATACGAGACCCCTCGGTCACTCTGCCCGGCAATAAACCTTCCTTCGCGACCATAACTTTTGGAAACAAAACTCTAGTGCATAGTCCTATCAACACGCATCATATTGGTTCCTTCCATACGGAACGTTAATCGTGCCTCAAGTGTTAGGGCCTGGTAATCGTCAGTCGGTAGTTCGATGAAACTTCCGTTCGCACTCGACATAAATTGAAATTAAAGCTTGCACTACGCCCTAACACAATTTTCGCCGTGCATGATCCATACGCGTGCAGTGGCCCTACGACTAACATGCATGACTATTTTTTTCTAGTACAAAGTTGTAAAATACTTTGATACGCGTTATAATCGTCTCTTATAGTAAAATATTCACAGAATAGCGTGCGATGGTCGCAATTCAAGTCAGACCTATACTTTCCGAGAAAAATGGAGAAAAGCTTTCCAAAATTAGGCTTAAACTCGCCTCGTCCGATCTACATAACAACTTCAAGTATATGCAAATTGATACTGCCAAACTACTCTATATGAATATATTAAATGAAGTGCACGGATATCATTGAACCCAACCGGCATCGTATACCTTCTGGCGGTTTGTTATAAACTAAAGTGAAATTTGATAAATCGCAATTCCTTTTCAAAACCAATTTTCTCAAGAACTGAGTGTGACGACCAAACACTAATTTCTAATTCGTTTTTAGCTCGTCGAGACCTATATGCTTCACCTAGTCGGTATTGCCGCGAGAGTATTATGTTGATTAGTATAATCTGGCGCTGCGCATCCCCACGGAGCAGGGAGTGGTTTCTGCTGCCGCCACACGGAGCAGACATTGGATTCGTGCGCCGACAGGAACGCATTAACGCACGCATTAAAGTATAAAGTAAGGCGATAATATAACCCAAGATCCGCTATGTACGATATGATACAGCGAATAATGCATTCCAATGAGAAAATACATTAATAAATTAGAGAAACTGCGGCGATGACAGCCAACGATCACCACTCTCTATCCAGTAACAAAGCTATTTAATTTATCATCTAGTCCTCCATTGTACATTTAAACACAGTGTTTCCCTTTCCTGCATGCTTCACCCGCATGCTTGTTATTCCACTACCATACATATTTTGATATTGACATTCAGCCCATAAAATTCTGCCCCTTGCATCCTGCATGCGGTATACCGATGAAGGATATTATCATTTGAAATAACATATGTTAAATTGTATGGAATTGCAATTACAAATTCTATTCTCTGAGGGGAACTCTTCTACGATAGAGAAATATATTTAATGACAAGGAATATTTGAACAACATTTATTATAAGAATAACGTAAGGACGTAGAAATTCGTACCTTTATAATCAACTTCCAAATTTGACCTAATATTATCTAATTCAAAGGAACATAGTGTAAACCTTTTGCTACAAAAGAAACTTCCAACAGAAGAAATGCAGTAAATAATAATAAATAAGTTTAACTTCGGTCATTTGTAGTTGAAGAACAATTTTGTTCTATTGAAAGTAGCGACTAATGATTTATACCTTTATGTCCTATGTAACGTTTAAAATTATCCTTTGTTCTTCTAATTTTCCGTAATCTCGCACATAAGCGATTCACCAAGGAAAACACGGCGTAACCTTGGCAATGGTGAACTAATTGCTCATCCGGGGATTACCGAAGTTCGTTCAAACTGAAGTGTGAACTGTAATCCATTTCAGGGGAGTTTTAATGAATGAAGTTTCCAAATTTTCAGATATCCGTGGCAAATAGACTAACCGAAAACATGGACACACTGTCGTGAATAAAATGCAGTTGGATGACTATGAATAAGCCTGATGGAATCACATGCATTCGAGATTTGCATGTCTTCCAGCTACGTCATGCAAAATGGATTTTTCAATCATAAATCATTTGTTGACGCTGGAAAGGCATTCCTTGCGGCCAGAAGCGATACTCCGGCATTAGTATTTCAGAGAAGCGTATGCGCATCTTTCTGTATTACTGTCCGGGTGATGGATATATCTTTCCTTCTTTTATTTCATTTTGTATATAAATGTATGAACTGTCTGTGAGAATATAGCGAGAAATTGTAAAATAGCTCTGGATTTTTTTATCGTGTACTGTAATGTGTATGCATCCCTGAAAAATTGATAAAATTTTTTGGAGAAATATATATGACTCGCTGGAAGGTAAACTGTTTGACACTACGTGGTACTCGCATTGTTTGGCATATTTTTCGTCTTTATGCCATCGAAAGAAGTTTATCGTGTACATTTGTTGTTAATTCTTTTCTAACGTTATATGAAATGTTTCTGCCTTCAATTTTAATTTTAATTATTGCACAGTTAATGTTTTGTTACCAATTTGTCAAACCGGAAATTCACATAATCAAACCCAAATTTGAAAACATATACAGGCATTTCCCATCCACCTTATATGCCTTTCTTCATCACCCGACATAACCCAGGTTTCGAAAGATCTTCAAAATGATTCCTTTTTTATTTGCCATCTAATTATGTGCAACATGGGAAGACTAAACTATTGGAATCACAGGCACATGACTTGAAGTGATAGCAGGATAAGCACTTTAAACCGAAGTATCTGTTACTGCTGTTTTTACCATACCTAGTGTCCATTAACCAATTCCATCAAAGTCCATGAAAGTCAGTAAATGGATCGCCTTCTACCGTCGAACAAGGTAAACAAATTTCAGAATAGAAAGTGCACCAAGTTGAAGATACTCCGTTAATACGTATATTCAGAATAATCGCTGGAAAATTAGTTACTTTCCATACACCAGCTGTTGCTTTAACATATACGACTTATTCATCACCTCAATATAATTCACCCAAACCTACGGAACCAATCGTATTCAAATACCGAAGATCAACAAGCTTCTTTCCCTTCGACTCCCAAGACGGTCCAGGTTTTCACATTGGAAGACACACATAAATAATAATTCGATTGAAACCGATCACTCCCCATGCCCTAACCATGTAATTACGTCCACCAAGCACGTATAACAACCTAAACCAATACCAAGCACCCACATCTGGCATTCCATAGTGTCGTCAAGGTTCATGGAAATAACGAAAAGTGCTCTAACGCATCTTCACTTGTCGTTCCATGGTCCTTGCACCAATATAACGTACAGCTCGCTCTGCAGTCGCACGAGAAAGATGAATCGTCGGTGAATCAAGTATTTACGATTTGCAAATCAATCAAAACCGAATTGCCTTCGGTATATTATGGGAATTTGCAGCAGTCGGTTCCTGTTGCGATGTGTTTTACGTGCCGTACATTTTCGCCAACGCGACGCGAATGCGTGAAATTTAGTGTTTCGAAGGTCGCTGCTTCTTATTATGCGGCACGGTTAAGCGCCGGCTGTAATATTGTAAAACTGTCCGGTGAAGCAGCAGCGGTCGCATTGCAGAGCGCGTTGTGTTTACATACTTGCCCATCTTCCAATCCTCTGCACCATAACGCCGCTGGACGCTAGACAGGTGCAACCGACTTTCCAATGCAAAAGGCACTTCTAAAGGCCAAACTAACGCTTCCCGTTTCTAAGTGCACCGCTGCCGACCGCACCGAAAAGACTGAGTGAGACATAGTAGCGAGCTATGGAACTAGGTCACGCTCGCCCAATCCCGCCTTCCTCGTCTCACGATCCTCGCCCTTGGCGCTCCAGTGATAGTCCTCTCGGCACTCTGTTGCGTTGAGTTTCACGTCTACTGGCATTAACTATATGCGCTGGGAAATTTTTTCGCGATGAGCACGTAACAATTCTAAACTTTTCATGTTTGTACCCATGGCATCGGGTTGATGACATTCATGGTGCAACGAAATTAGGAAATCACGATTATTTCATTTCCATGCCTCACGTGAAATTGTTTCTAGTCCAGTTATTATTATATGGTCGTTACTTAAGCTAAACAAAGTTGTTAACATTGCAATTAACTTCAGATCTCTTTTCACAATTTGAGTATGGAGACCTCTTGGATTTTTAGTTTGTGACCTTTACTCCCATGATTGACATTCTCCTTGTATTATTGTCGTGATAGTTCCATGCGGATTACTCGCCGATTTTGCATCGCACAAGGTGTTTCGTATGCATCAACAATTATTCCGTTGGTACCTTTGTATGCGAATATCCTTTACCAATGATAGTGGTCCTATACTGTTTCGTTGGGGAATATCCAATATAAATTAATCTTCCTTTATTTATCATATTCCTCGCCGTGTAAATCACCACATAATTATCTGTACGATACTTCACGCTGCTCCACATTTTACGACTAATTTTCGGAATCAATTCTAATTTATTCCAAGTTTGCACACGTAAAGACAAAACCACACAATTTCCGCTGAACTGTATCTTATTACGTACTTGATGTGACAATAGCAGCACCAGAAATTACATGTATCACCTTCATTTATTGTTTTAACTATTACATTTAAAATTTTCAACGATAGCTGTTATTCCTTAATAATAATCCTTAATAATTCCCTAATACTTCCTTAAGCCAACATTACTTTAATCTTGCTTCAATTACGTTCAATGATACTATTCACTTCGTGTGTCACATATACATTATTACCAAGCATTCCAATTTAAATTTCAGTTAGAAATTGCTTAAATAGGATTTCTGCCTGGAAATGCCCGACGATTTCTTCGTACAAAATGCACACAATTGCATTCAATTCGAAGCACCTGCGCACTCGCCATTTATATCCATGCGAGGTTAATGCATTTCCAAGCGTTCTTTTGCATGGCATTCATAACCTCCTCTTGCATAGGCTTACCGTTATTCATAATGTTCAATAATTTCCAAAAAAGGGCAAGGAAATACAATTCAATTTTGATAATTTAAGGGATAAGGGGGCATGTGGAATAAACTGGATTTAACCTGGATACGAATTAAACTGAACGAGATATCAGTTAACAACCTCACATTTCATAATAGACATTCTTGTTGATATTTGTACACAGAATAGTGCTTTAAATTAGAAAACCCATTTTCTACAATGTGCACTCTAGCCAAAAGTACGTAATTGGTGAATAATTATGTGTTTGCGTAAATACTGTTAAAAATGAGTGGACGCTCGTCATGAAATGGGTAACCTGAATTCGGCGGTTATTTCGGAAACCTATTTTCATGTAGTTTGCAAATATCCCTATACTTAAATAAGCATTTAAGCATAATATGAATAGACTTCTATCGAGCTTAAACTATATTATAATGACATAATACAGATAGTTGCATTATAAGATTCATACACTATTGAAAGATGTAGAAATAAGGTAACATTGTACAGCGTTCAATTTCTATATTTCGTTGCGGTGAAGTATTAATCTAACGTTTTCAATAGGTCGCCGAATATGTAGAACTTAGTAAAAACTTGTAATAATTAGCTATTCTGGCCGGAAATTGAAAAATATATTCTATAGACTGAAATTCATAGCGAAGGAAGAGTTATGCTCCAAATGACAGCATGACACTAATTCAAAGAAGTGAATGGAATACATCTGGACCAGCTATTACATTATAACAAATCATTGAATGCCAATACAATAGTCAGTTCAATTTAATGATCAACATAAACCAAATCAATGAATTAAACAGTAATCAAAACTTTCTGACACATAATTCTGGGAATTCTGGCCATTTACCGTCAGTTGTAACCTATCTTTTTAGGAAAAGAGTGATACCATTTCCTGCGTTTAGCTTCACGACATATTGTGCAACCCAATTCCATATACTGTGACTTCATGCTCTCACCACAGAATTTAGCAACGTTAGAAATGAGGAGAGACATCTCTAATATCATTCTTGCCTATAAAGTGCTCATTGGCCTTGTAAATTATTCTGACATATTGGAAATATCCTCAATCTATATGCCAACATTTTATTCAAGACGATCCGTCCTTCTCCATACGCAGCAATATAGAACCGCTTTTGCATTCCATTCACGTACGTATAGAATGATTATTATAGTTAGCAACACTTACATTGTCCTAGATTAATTTAACCATTCGCTTCACTCTATAAAGCAGCTATAATATGGCACCTCTCTGTAGAAAATTCTTTTTCAAATTCTTTTATACATCTCGTCTGTTTATTCGTATATTTTTGTTCTCATTTTTATTTCCGTTCTCAATTTCTACTTTTCTCCGTTGCCATTAATTATATGCCTCAGTGACATAATCTTCTTGTCATCTTTCTAACGGGTTAACCCCGTGCAAATAAACAAATATGTAAATAAACTCGTCTTTAATCAAAACTACGGTATTGATCAATACGTCAAGCCTCCTACAAAACCATCTAGATAATCTATCTGGTTAACCAATTCTTCAAGTTATTTTAGCGGAATAATTAAAATACTCAATTAAGAATAGCAATTAGAAAAACAACTTGAACAGCGAATTCAATCCACCGGTCAATATGTATTAAAATAGCCAATTGCATAACACCTCAATGCATCTAACAAAATTACCAAGAACTACGAATCCAGCAACTAATCCAAGCCATGTATAAAACCAAACCCTCCCACAACAAGTATCCCGGTATGATAGGAAGGAAAAGGATGAAGAAAATTTTCAAGAATATCTAGGGAGAGGTCGCCGGTGGAATAATTAACGCGAGGAAGATCACACCGATGTTTCCGATATCGAATCTATAGCCAGTTCTCGTATTCCTGCCCGTTGAAGTATAACGTCGTTTCTTGGCTTTCCGCCTCGAACAAATGCCGAATAAATTGAAACCAAGTTCGCGAAGCAGTGTATCTTTCTTCATGCGCGCGTTCGACAGTAGAACGTGGACATGCTGGACGCATCATGCCGATAATACTGTCTGCTCTCGTCAGGAAAACCGGAAACGCGCGCTGCATGATTCCGTTACGCTGCAGTAAGCGTCTATCGTGGCAAAGATTCGCGTAGGAGTATGAATTAGACGGTGGAACGAGTTTTATCGACCGGGAGCTGTGACAACCATCTGCCCTTGGCGGTTCCGTCGTTGCGGAAAAATGGCGATTCGAATAATATACTCTGAAAATTCCGCGATTCGTCTCAAATCGGTAAACGTGAAATCATCTACCATTTAACGCGAGGAATAATATCATTCCGACATTCCACACATCGTCATTTGAAACTTAACGCCATATCTACCGCAGGTCACATGGCCCACGGGTGAGGAAAGGAAAGAAGAATACGGATAAATATGGGCAAATTTATTCAACGCATATTGATCGCAATACCACGCAATCATGTGACTAAAGCTATGATCGATTGAATGGGGAATTTTATATTAAACGGTTGGATGTGGATTTGGATTTGAACATTGGTAGGTTTTATATACGAGTTAATGTCATTTCTCACATTGCTATCTTAACTCCTTACACCATGATTTATATACGTGAAGCTGGGCATACTTTTATTACTGAATTTTAATTGGCCATTTACATTCTCATTGTATTCAAAATAAAATATTGCGTATTCCTGTGATTTATTCAAATTCCGCGGACGTTAAGATACGCTTCATGTGTCCCCAGTATAATGCAAGTGCAATTGATATTAATGTGATTCAGCATGAGAACTTCAAGACGAGTTTCTCACTTTATCGTAGAGTAAGCGGTTAACGCCATACGCTACCATGTATATTGTTTGCATACTTCCGTGAAACTTACTTTCGCATCCCTGTATTCAACCTCTATTTAGACTGCTCTACTGTAGAGGACAGAGGCAGTATCTTGCTGCAAATTTGTAAAAATTGGAACACTGGAATTTTCACGAAAAAGGTGTCCTTTTTTACATTACATTCAAATTACGGTGTATAAAACCTCTAACGTACCACCAAGGAAATTATTGGGCAATGTTTCGTTTCCAAGTGATATCAGACTGAATGAAGAGCATACCAGCCACATGTTACTAACTGAAGTATATATATGGTAGAGTATACGCTTTATCCAATTCCAATAACACGCACCAGTCATAATGAATAAAAGCAAGTAAAATTCCATGTCGCTTTTGAAGTAATAACAAGCTGAATCGAAGTTTAATAGAATAATTTATTCGGAACGCAATTACCAAGCAATCAAAAATCGTATATTAGGTTTCATGCAGTTTCCGCAAACTGATTACTTCAGTCGTCCTGTCTCCCCAATCTGGAGCCCAGAAAAAATTTTTTGAGGAGAAACTTACATCATAAGGGTTTCCGAACCTTTTAACCGAACACCTTTCTCCGTTTTCCACGACAAGGATATCAGAGTGAAAATTCAATCGAAGGACGTATATGTACGGCTTTGCCATTTATATGAAGCCCACAACTACTATTCAACGGTATATCCTCGCAAGGTTGTAACTGCTAAAATGGGAATGTAGCGTCGAACCACTTTTGCACTTAGTTGCATGAAATAAAAAGTCATTGAACGTGGAAACAAGTTGCTAGGTACCCAGTTATCTCTATAAAAATTCATTTGATGCTAATACCACGCTAACGACGCAGGAATATAATAATGTCATTGCGGTAGAACGCGTATCGACCGCAAACGAGTGAAAACATTGTTCCGCGATAGAACGGCTAGCCAAATAGATACGACGCGTACCGGCGACTAGGAATAGGTCACCGTGCTCTATAAGAGCGATTGTTTGTATTATTTGAACCGATTACCTTTGCCCGCATGCGTGTAGCATGGATTCCGGCACGCGCCTTTCACTCTACGAAATAGACGTGTTAGCCATTAAGCAAAGCCCAATCCGTCGCCTCCTTCCCGCGATTTTCAAACGAAACTGAGCGTGTACTATTAATTTCCTCAATTGTGCGAAAAACGCGTAAATAAACTCGCAAATTGCAGAAACATGACTGACTGGAATACGTTCGGCGGCTGCAAATTAATACGTTCGCGCCGGGCTTGACGGAACAATTAATTAGAGCATTCAGCTGCTACGCGTGTTTCCATGAAGATACATGCCCATTTTGTTTCGCAGATTCTGAATACACGTCGTCCCAATTTTTCAGAATATAGATGCAGTTTCGCGGAAAATATTATTATTATAAGTATTACTAACTACTGTGATTGGAGCAGCCAGACATTATCGTGTCTGTGAGTAATTGGTACGGCTAGTCGCAGCAATTGTGTCTGGAATTGTTAATTTTGACTTTCATTCAGACGGAATGATCCATTATTATTTTTCACGTATACTGTATCCAGGTGCAGTTTATCGTAGGATTACAATAAAATACCGTGGACAAGATTTTTCTAGCCTCTAAACTGCCTTTGCTGGCATTTAACGTCATATTTGAATAGAAGGTTGAAAAATTACACCACATTATGAGAAATTTAGAAGAAATTTGGGAAGATTCGGGATATTTAAAATAATATTGTATAAATTACGTAACGTATACATAAAAGAAGCAATGTCCTAATTATGATTACCTTAATTAAATCTCTATTATAGAAGGAGTTATAACAAAGAGTGGGAGGATAAAAATAAATGGGGTATTACTTTTAACCTCCGATATATTTCCCAAACCTTATCGATAACTATAAGAAGTAAAATTTAGGGGTGCCTCCATATCAAAGATAACGTTTCCATTTCCTTCTATATCTTACACGATATTTTACTTTCCCACTTACCGCTGCCTAATCATAAATAAAAGAAGACGCATATAATTTCTCCCACTCCTTATATCTACATGAATCAAAATTGTTTCCATTCAATTCTTAACCGGCAATGGGACATAATTTTCTATTCTCAGAGATTTAATTAAAGACTGCATATCAACCTAATACCCCGATTTTTTTTCTAATACCCTAATATTATCTATATTCCAGTACATCCGTTCAGTCCGTTTTTCCCAAATTTTCATTCGCCAGTCACTGGATCATTTACGTCAAGCCTAGTACAACATTTTCGTTCTACGCAACACCTAGTCTAATATTAAAATCCAAAGACCTCTCATATCACTTCATAGACAAAGAAAACAACGAAAGCGCCTTCTCCTTGCAATTTCAAATTTATTTCCACCCACTCCTTTTGCATACACAAACGACAAATCTGTGCATTTTAAAGAGCAATTAATGGAGTTCTCCGCGGCACAGGCAGATTCAAAGTAGCTTCCTTTTAATACGGCCGAATAATGTTAACTTCCAACAGTCATATTGTTCCGCAGATAAACTTTCAATGGACGGTACGACGATTTCTTAGCTGGAACAATTTAGGGCGGCGTCGAGCTTGCCGGAAAGTTGGCTCTATTTATCCGATGGTCCCTGTGATCCACTTCTCCGCGACCTGTGCTTACCCGATGCATATTCAGGAGGGAAGAAGCGCCAGGTAATGTTTCGTTAACGGCAGATCTACCCGGGATAACAGAATGTGCTTTCTGTTTTAAGATAGTGATTTAGAATCTTCCGCGCGATTAGACGCGCGGTGATCCTCCTAACTGGGCCGTAATTCCGACAGGGACAGGGAATGTTACGGGATAATATCGAACGATGACGAACGAGTATCGTTCCTCTGTACGGAAGTACGAGAATCGTGGACAATCCATGAATGTAGAACTGACAAGATGAAGTATAATACCTAGTGGAGGGAAAGCAATTCTTCTTTTAACGGAGAAACTTGTAATTAATTTTCTTAATGTCGAAATTTCAATTGTACTGTGGCGAAAACTGGTTTTGAGACACAAAAACTTGAGAAGACGACAAGAAAAGAATAACACAAGCCCAAATCTCTTAAAACTATTTTAACTAAGAAAAAGAACTCCAAGATAACGGAGCGAAAACACACAAAGACGCACTCTAATTTACAACCGAATTCCGTGTGCTCTGTTTCGGTCGTCAAGGGCCAAGCCTTTATGCTTTTCCCAATCTACGTTTCACTTCCCCGTAGGGAGCACATAACTGACTTTTGTTATTCAAAATAGCTTTTCCTTTACTTCTAGGGTACTTTGAACGGTTTATGAGTTGTTTCTGTTGGAAGTGACCGATTTGTGATTTCTTTCCGAAATGGTACCCTACACTGTGCAATATATGATTGATTCAAAATTCGTCATTATTCGACAATAAGGAGAAGGAATTTTTCCCGCTCATGGGAAAAAATTGAAAAACGAGGATAATCGACAAATTTATAAATGAGTATTTCAAATGGTATGCCAGATGCAATGAAAGATACTCTATTCTTATGGGAGAAATTTTGAATCAATCTTTTAATATTGAAGTTACCATGATAAAGATGTCTGATTTCAAATTCTTCATTATTCAACACCAGGGAAAAGAAATAATGTCACGAATCGGAAAGAGGGTCGTCCTTTTTTGGGATGAAATTTATAATCAAGGGCAACCGACGAATTTAGAACTGAAAAGTGGAAAAGGAATACAAAGTGGAAGAGAAGAAATATTGAAATACTCTTCGTACTATTGAAATTTCTGTGCTAAGTGACTGGTTTAAAATTCGTCATTAATCGACATTAAGGATAAGGAATGTTGTTATAGGTAATATCGGACGATGCCTATCGAAGGTAGATCCTTCGTAGGAATAGATTGAAAATATTAATTCGTTTGCCTCTTAATTTATATGAGTATTGTATGTATTTATATGTATTATATTTATATGAGTATTGTACATATTTTATTTAAAATATATATTAATATTTTATTATAAATATTGAAATTAAGTATTAATATATTTGTCTTTTAATTTTCAAACAATTTCGTCATTAACTAGTATTCGCGGTTACTCCTGTCTTTAACTTTGTAGGCACCGTTCTAATTCGTATTTCAATTCCTTAACGGACAAACACTATTGAATATAACTACAAAACATTTGACTATTTCTTGTTAAAGGAATTTGCGTGAATCGTGCATACTTTGTGTCATACTTCTCAAAAGATCTCCTTCTGTTCTATACAATAATATAATTCTACGTTCACCATTCCTTTCCAAAATTAATTATAAAGGTTCAGAGACTACAATTTTTTCTTGTAAAAAGAAGGTCCAATTATTTCCAGATTGAAGTCGGAATTTTTGTACTTTGCAAAAGGAGCAGCAAATCTCGTATCGTTGCTTCAATGAAACATATCCTTGATCGATTCACCATTTAAATATAAGCATCTAAAGCCAAAAAATAATGACCTTAATTTATATTAAGAAATTTTCACCTGGTTATTGCTCGAGGAGATGGTGATGGGGAATGATGTCGCGCGAAGTGGTGGGGTTATGGAATTGCTGGAAGCCAGTGCTTGTTCACCTTATGCGGAGTGTTTGCCAAGTCATGTTTCTTTCATGGGGCTTGGAGGTTCTTGGAGGACACATCACGGCGAATAAGCTGAGGCGAAAAATCATAGTGAGCTTTGCATTATAATTTCGACGCCGAAGATATGCATGTTTATTATTCATCGGACACCCTATGCTTGTCATGTAAAGTATACTAACAACAACTATCCTCGTATCGATTTATTTTCGCTAACTTATGTCGCACATTTCCTTTACTCCACTCAAGAGTCATTCCCATAAGGAATTTATTCCTTTAGGCCTAACTTAATTATTTATAGTTTGTTAAAATTTATTTTATTAAATTATTTAGCTTTTAAGACACCGCTAACATTTCAAGTAAATCTATACTACTTAAAATTGATATTTGTTAACATCTACGTTTGCAGTGTTAGCAATTTAGTCTCGCATTCAATCTTTATTCGAATATTATAAATTGAAAATTTTGGAAGGTGTACTAATCAGATGGGGATAAATGGAGACGAAAATGTGAGAATTAAAATGGTAGTTTAACACTGATTTTTAACAACGCTTTATACCGGAACACGAGTTACAAGTTTTTCGAATGTTATCATATTCCTTTTGTTATAAAGTCTGTTAGAATGTTAGAGATACGAAGAATTACATGCGAGACGAGAGAGAAGTGGATCCATGTAACGTGTAAGAAATTAATGAATGGGAATGGAGGCATGTTGAAGAATAGGTCACATTAAAGGTACATATTCGTAATTTATTTAATCAAACAGGTGAAGAAAAGAGACTCATATTCTACATTCGCTGAAAGTTCTGCATTCTTTTTCTAGAATTAAAGTGATCACTATGGATGACGTCTACCTTGATCATTGTAGGTTGAGTTTATAAAGCGTAATTGACCTTCGACAAATATGACAATGATATTGATGATATATGACTGGTCATTTGCATATCTTGTAACAAGAAATTACCATGAGTATCTAAGGAATAAGGGAGAAAAGGAAAATGTGTTGTTAGATTAAATAAGTACCAGCGAATCCTCCTAAATTGTTGCTTATATTATCAGTATTACTAGTATGCATGACATTTTCAGGTCATAATATATTTTATTTCAAATTCCAATTTCATATATGTTACGATGAAATTTATAAAGAACGTTGAAAGGAGAATTGTATCATTTTAAAGCATGGTGTATGCGTGTGCTTCAATTTAATTATACCATCGAATACTTAATAATCTATTCCGCCGACGAAAATTATTCGGACACATAATGCATAGAGTTAACGAAAAGCTCTGCTGAAAAATATTCAAAAATAGTAGGATATGTAACGCAGGTTTAAAATTTATGTGTGAAAAATTAAAATGCGGACAACTTTTCCAGTGAAAATATGAATTTTTTCTACAGGG
Source organism: Eufriesea mexicana (assembly GCF_001483705.2). Classification (NCBI taxonomy): domain Eukaryota; kingdom Metazoa; phylum Arthropoda; class Insecta; order Hymenoptera; family Apidae; genus Eufriesea; species Eufriesea mexicana. The sequence goes on from NW_016910581.1 coordinate 1,110,728, forward strand.
TCTTAATTAAATACGCCAATAAGTGCCAGAGCCAAGATTAATTACCAGAGTATACAATTAGGACGTATGATAAAAAGAGATTCGAGACAAAACGTTAGTAGCAGGAAGGACGAGTTGCGAAGGTTCACAGTCCCCTTTTTGAACAGGTTTCATTTCTCACTAACTTCAGAATCCTTTCAACGGAATTACAATTAAATATCTCAAGTAATATTACGCTAAGGCATAATTGCAATTGTAGAAAGTGTATCAGAATTTTACATTGAAAAATAATATTTTATTATGTTCCTTACGTTTCCTATTTCTCCAGCTTCTTATTTAAAAAGGAATTTTTAATGAAATTGTTTGCTAATTAAAATAAAGATATTCAAATCCTGTCCAGAGAAATCTTATTTTCATCTGCTTTTATTAAACGCATTATTAATTGATTCAATGAAAACCTATTGCATTTGGAATGTTTCGTTCCCTACTATTAATGCCAGAGGAGCAAAGATTAATATATTTTTTTTTATTATACGTTTTTATTACATTCAACCTAGGTCAATTTTTCCATTATTTCAATACAACATCAGGCTCTGCTTTACATCTTTGTAAATATTCATCAACAACTGCAAGAATTATATTTAATCGATTGCCAACAGTGTACTAATGTACTGATTTACTTATTAAGTACTCAAGGGCGAAAATAGACTATAATATACCAAAATAATCAGGGAATCAACGTATTACAGATAAGACTGTTAAAATACCGCTCTTGAATTTCTGTAAAATATCACGTGGTGTAAAATGTTCTTTCTCAAATCTGATAAAAGCATTTCATACTGGATATTGTTCATGATATAAAAAACGTTTCTTCATTATAAATAATGAGAGGCGGAGAAGGTTGCAAGTCATTTCTTCGCAGGAAAACAGTTTCTAAGTTTAATATATCACGTAATAGTCTCACGTCTTAACATTTAATTTAGAAATTTAATATACGTTTAGCCATGTCAGGTACGTAGGAAGTTATTAACTAAAAGAAATTTCAAATAATTTAACGAGTATATAATTATACTTTTTAGGAAATTTATATCTCTGTACCTAATAAGCAGATTCGACATTTATACACTTTTATTTTGTCTCTTACATTACAAGACAGTTATGAGGCATTAGTATATTAGAATACTAATTCTATTACGTCAAGGTATTAGAATATGCTCAATCACCCAACAAGAGATATCAAATTTAGAAAATTAAGGGAAATTGGTATTTCTGGATATTCCTCGTGACATCTTCATTCCTGC
>NW_016910581.1:1112202-1120579 GCF_001483705.2 Eufriesea mexicana
CTGCTGAATCACTAAAAGCGTTTAGTCCGACAAGATATTTCACACTGACAGTACTACAGATACGAGACTGAAGAATCAAATAATGGATATTTACATTAAAATTATCGCATTCACGGTTTTTACGAAAAACGTATCAGACATGCCAGCTATTTTTGAAAGCTTCGTATTTTTTAACCCAACAGATCCCTAAGAAGGATTCACATTACCAAATAATATTAAAATAAATAGTTATCCCAATACGAAATTATCTATAGCAAAAACCAAGTTTGATATACATTTATATAATTCCCTTTATGTCAAACTTATATAATAGATTCGTATGAAATAAAATGAAACTTAATGTTAGAACTGCCTAACCCATTAAAGTAACGAATTCCTCATGTCATGACTTCATAATTATTTAAAAAATACGTTTTTTGGATCAAAATTTTTATTCATATTTGTTATTAAATTGAAAGCAGGTTTATATATACCCAGCTATTTCCATTAAATTAGATGATATAATATGTATACTTTATTCAGACTTACGTTGTAGCTCGGAAGCTCTAATATTGAACGACAGACACTCGCACAAATTTACGCATACCAATTTTACGTCTCGAACCCGCTGCTGAAGCACACTCAACCGAGAATGTCCAACAAAAATGATAAAATGCGAGGCAAAGTCCCTTCGATAAAAAAATTCCAACGATCTCCGTCAATTTGTAAGTAAAGCTACAAATTTCAAAACACGAGGCACTTATATTCAATGGTTTACTGACGAATAACTGTAATACAAGAACAGAATCGAAATTCCACACCGCAGATAAGCATTGGTTATAGAATCCCCGACCTTTTAAACGTCCGCCATTCGAAGAAGAAAAAATGGATAAGGAGCACATTTTATCCAGCATTCTGTTCCATAATATCGTTTCACCAGTCCACGTGGAATCCACCACTGTTATCAGATATTACCTGAATGACAAACCTCGATGCATACACGTTTATAATCCTTCGCTCAACTATGACCAAGTTAAGATCGAAGTCTCGATAAGCCTTTTTGCCACTCATTCACTGTAACCGAATCATGAATCTATGTAGAGGAAGCTGTCGGCGAATAAATTAAATCCAGTTTATTGTGTGACGATACTTGGACAGATGCATAGTGACTGCAGAATCAGATTCAGCAAGATACAGCATTGTAATTTTTTGGAAAACGTGTAACAGGCAGAGGTGAATCCTGTCAGTTACAACAATGGAAGTAATAAATATCCCCTTGTACTCGGAAAACGTATTCATTTCTTCGATATATAGCATCTTCAATCCGATGGGAGCACTGGCAGATAGGAAGTGCTGTCTTTTCCAGTGTCTTCAATGTTACTGGTTACTGAAGATGAATGTAGGTAATAAATTGCAGATCAATGAATTTGTTCTAGAGATAGTAGTGGTGGGCAAAGTATTGATCAGTTTTTCGTGAGAGTAGACCGTGAAGAATAATCTTAAGTTATACTGTAGCATTAAGAATGCTTATAGCACTATGTAAATATTTCGTAAAAGAGGGAATATAATAGGAAAATTGTAGAAGACGAGTAAATATCCCATTTTAAAAATATATGAGAAACTTTGTATGGCTGATGGAATGATAGGATCTATGTAAACAAATGTAAAATATACAGATTAAATGTATCATTTTCGCTCATATCATGGGATCGAAATGTTTCCGACCTTTAAATGCTTATAATGATATACTTTTATTGTTAATTACATTAATATTATAGTACATACTTACCCTAATCGTATCTGCATATTTAGAATTAGACTTCTGCACATTCTAAGGTTTCTTTTATTAGATTCTTCTACATATAAGCTTTTCAATTGGCGAAATCGATTTACCTTCCTTCCCATGACATTCCACCCCATAGTGCCTACTTACCCAAATTTCACGTGCATTTTTACAATAATTTGCGATTCGTAGAGCCTGCGACTTCTTATTCACACATTTTCTATAAGTGTGTCACCTTCTTCATTAATATCATACTCAAATCCAATTTTCTTAATACTTTGCACCATGAAAACTTTTATGTAATTCATAATTATCTTCTCTTACAATAGGGAAACGATATTCGAAGCCGAAAATTTTGTTTGATGAGGAAAAGGATGTTATAAACAGGCGCTCTCATGTCTTATACTTTCGAAAGGAAGAAAACCAAGTAACGAACTGCAGACCTCTTTATAGCGGCGCCAGTAGAGGACAGCGATTTAGAGACTCACTTCGCTCGTATTGCATTTATCATTGACGAAAGCAGGATCCAAGTACATGGCACGATGTACTGATTCGAATCCTGGCTTAATGGCATGCTTCCAGCATTAGTGTTTTTGACAAGCACGTGAACAGGTACAAGCAACTACGTTCGAAGTCGCTCTGCTCAAACTGAGATAGGATAAGGCTTATCCTCGCACGTTTAACCACCAACGGTCCTTTTCTCCTTCGCGTTTAACGATCTCATTGCGGCAAGAACGTACCGCGGTACTAACACAATTATGCCTGTGCAAGAAGGATCAGTCCTCTTTCTCGAGACGTATTTCGACGTGACTGGCTATGTAGATGGTGGGTCATTCCAGCTACACTTAATCTCGCCATGCATCAGGTTCCTGGGTGACCTTCGGGTCACTACATCTTCTGGTGACAATGCGAGGTTCCAGCAGCCCTGGTCGTTCGCGCCTAGGGTACAGGCGTGATGATGGTCCGGCATGTGGCTGCGGTCAGACCACTACGAATGATTAAGTTCTTCCCATTCGGGCAGTAGCACGTAATTTCTGTCCGGCTGCACTGTACACCTTAGATGCTGCGACACACGTATGGCAAAACTACGTGCTACGTAGTGCTACCCGGATTAGAAGCTTATCCAGGGAACGTATTTAGCGGATTTTAACAGTCTTCTTAATATCTTCCATGCACATCATGAAATTAATCAGCTATCGCCATATTTAACATAATTCTCAATTCTTGTCGAACATTGGATATCGCGGTAAAGTAATCCCTGACTTCAAACATGTTTCTAAACTAATTACACAATATACACCATCAAACATTACCTAATTCTTCGCTGAATCGGATAAAATAATTATTTTCTATGAATGCATCTCTATGACTATATTACGTAAATTAGTTACGTAATATATTTCATCAAAAGCACTCGTTTAAATCCTGTACGGACTCCATAAAGGATTGACCAATGACAAGACAAACAAGACACAAATCATAAATAGAATTACCAAGGGGGATAGAATAACTTTTCTTAGATATTCTACCTTCGCAAATGCCGAGAGTATAAGTTACTTATTGCAAAATTATCGTCGTATCGCACATATTCCATCATGCAAACGTGGTTTTTTTAAGGTTACCGAGAGAACGATGATCGAATGTGCAAAGACCAGGTTAGTAGGAGAACATTGGGTGACGCGTCGTGTCAATGGTAAGATTATATGTGATCATGTTAACCCTTTGCACTCAACTACATTCTGGCTAGAGAAGTGCAGAACATCAAAGATTCTCTGTTAAAGAACTGACTATACATTTTTGAGCATTAAATATAGAATTGAATAAAAATAGATTTGTAGAATTAATTGACTTCGATACCTAGCACACAGTTACATTCCTCCAAATTTGATATATTGAAAAATGTCGATTATCCAAATTTTATTAAATAGTCACTGAGGTTCACCGCCCATGTGTAAAGGTATAATGTATAGTTGGAGTCGGAACCAGTTGTTGTTGAATCGAGTTGTAGAGTTAAGAGTCGAAGTCGATCAGGGTTGCTATGCTGTATCACTGCATTGAGCTTTGGAGTAAGCCGAGAAATTATTTTATATCTTATTGCCATTACGTATGCTCCTTTAATTTCATTTTACAGATTTAGCACTTTGTGCCCGAGAGAAGCCCTTCAGTCTCCGTTTGATAAAATTTCGAAGCCCAAGACTCATAAATACGACAAATTCCACGTAACGTAACGGTGTGTGCGGTATCGAAATCGAATAAGTCAACATTATAATTACCGTACGATTTCTTATTACTACTCAGAAATATATTGTCAGATTTGAAACAGAAAAGCATTGAACATAAATCCTACTTCTTCCAAAAAATTGTCTAGTGAAAAGGGTTAATTTCCATCAATAACGCCTATGATATTCAGGTACTACTACAAGACGATGTTTCTAATGTTAACCATGTATATTAATCGGTTAACTATTTCAAATTTCTGAGTAAGTGTGTAAATTCCATGTCTTTGTCATACTTCATGTCATGCATATAACTAGGAGATTCCTTTCACTTATTCTGTCCGAGTTGCCCGTCGGGTGTCTCGTGGAACATAACCTACAATCCAATTTTCGTCATTTACCGGACAAGTTGCTGGAAAGCTTGGAACAACCTTCGTTGGATGTTCGGAGATAAACGAATCATAAGATGTGAAACTTGAAAGACAGAAGTGCTAACGTGAGGAAACAGGGGTCTGGAGAGTATAAACTGTACCACGAATGTTGATCAAAGGCGAAAATATGTTTGCTAGGCAAGAGATGCCCAAGAACCTTGTTCACAAAATGAATACTGCACGTCTTCTGCAAACGTGCGCTATAAAATGGTTTGACTTAGACACGTCCAGCAGTTACTTGCTGCAGTAACTAAGGATCACCCATCTGAAATACCTTCAACAAACCCATATGCATCATCAAGTTTGATGCAGTTCTCGACATCCACGAGGGTGCCACGATCTCATGGCTCTTTCTAAATTCCACAGAGGACAAAATGGTTACCTCTCCAGCTTCCAAATTTCCTTCCAAAATTTCACCTTTCCTGTCTCTCGACATACCCGGCCCTATATTTAGGTTCGTGACAATGTCCGCCGTGGCGGCTCGGTAGGAACGTGAGAATGGATGGAACGTGGATGAAGCGAAACACGTGACCGAGTATGTCCTCACTTAAAAGAGGCGGTATCAACCAATATAACTAGAATTTCACTGGTATAAGAGAAGTTTTCGCTCTCCCGCGCAGCCACCACTAGCTGGCTCCTCTTCTTCCATTCCTTTTCTCGCATTTTCTGCTCCGTGTCTTTTTTCCCCCCGAATTGACGTTGCCGGATGTGACAGAGGTCCCTTGATCGTCGTGCTTCCTGTCGGAACTCCCTTTAAAAACGTCCACCGTGTGCACCGTTGGCGAGAGTAGTTTGACATAGGAGGATTTGCCCTACTTCCGTGTCTCGGAGGATTTTATCCAGGTACCAATTTTGCACGCTTTTGCAAGGATTTCGAGGCGAGCTTCGCTGATTTCACTGTAGACTTTTGATAAAGGAATGCTTGCAATTTTGCCGAATTTCAAGATGAACTTTTTGGTAACCTTTGGTAGGATTTTTTTTATATATTTGTCGTATACGTTGGGCAATTTATTGCATATAATTCGTGGACGACGGCTAAAAGTTTTTGCTTCAATTCCTTAGAGAAATGTTGTTGTTAACTGGTTTAATAATTATTGCAATATATCTATTGATGTTTTTGAGACTTAAAGCTATTTTTTCTGTTAGAAAGTTATGCAAATATCAGTTAATATTACGATACAGTGAAATCGTCTCTTTGAGCATATTTGTGCGTGTTAGATAGCACGGCCTAAACGAATGCTGGAACGACGCGTTTATCGATCACGTTACTCATTCGGAGGAAGGCTCGCTGGATTGTTTTACACGCAATCTGCATTTGCACGAGAACTGTATTATTTTCTGCGAAGAGAAGGTTGGCTGCATTTGTTGTGTACCACAATGTACACGATTGCACTGTATTTATATGATAATCTGCTTCTAATGAAATTTCGAGTGAATTCTCCTTTCACGAGAATTAGCAGAGCTTTGATAAATCCTGTAATGGATTCAACTTCGCTTTTGAGTACAGTGATCTTTTACTTCGAATCTAAACACTTAGTTTCTATGCCACTAGTAATCGGAATAACTATAACCTGTAGAGCACGTTAGAGATTTACTAATTTCAAGATCTGTTCGTATATTGTTAAGAGGTATTTAATCGTCCCTAACGGTATTGAAGAGACTAAAAATTTTACTTTCGTCGTATATAATTTACTTTGTATCAATCGAATTTTAATATGTATCATAGAATGCGTTTACTGTCTTCCGAAGGAAAGTAATTATCTACCTTCAGCAGCAGTCCCTAGTGTAATCTTCACAAAATAACAGTTTATTGAATGATGGTATGAAGAATATGAATTGCACAGGATATTCTTCTTACTTACTACTAACCATGGATAATTAATTCATCCTAAACCACATCGCTAGAGGTAAATCTTAATTCTAAACCATTATTGTGTGTTAACTACAGAGGTCTTTGGTCTAGCATTTGCCCCAATATAACAAAAACCTTAACAAACGTTATACGTAACTTCATATCTTTAACGTGACGCTGCGCTAACTTATAATACGTACGAAGCACGTAGTAATGGATTTTAAAGCAATAATAAGCGATATTACCACATTTCCACATCATTTCTCACTTTATGCCTCCTGTTACCAGAATATCATTCTGTATTTTACGTACAAATGTATATACTACTCTCACTATACACATTCCATCAGACTTTCAGTATCAAAACGCATAATCTGAACTAAATAATCTATACTATACTAATTCCGGTACTATATCCCATTTTATTTCCAATAATATATTCCCAAAGCGCCTACGATAATGAAAACTTAAAATGGAGGCAGAAATAGTTTCTCACACTTCCGTATTTACCTGTAGCACCCACACACTCTTAGTTACGAAATAGGCATTGACGCCTACGTATTAAGAAATCCTTGGAAAAGAAGTCGCAATGGACATTCTATCCTTTCACTAGTGTGCGTGCGCACATAGACTCTCTTGATGCTTCCTGGCGATTCTCTGTCACGTGTACGTGTTGCGGCCACGTGATTGCAAAGGGAATATCAGAGAGAGAAAGGAAGGCCTACAAAGATTGGTCGATGTTGCAAAGGAGAAGAAAAGTATTACACACACGCATACATACACATGGGATTCGAAAGGATGAGCGCTATATCTGGTCCAGCTGGGACCATGGCACGCGATGGGAGTCGTTAGTACTTCGTTAGCAATTGTTTCACGTCCTCCAAACCGATACACCGTGCACCATATTTTATTTCGTCCACCCCGCCTCTAATATTATGGCCGACATTCCATTGCACGAATTTCTCCACCGCGATCGCCCCTTCGTGCCAGCATTATCTTCCATTCAATTTCCTGGAGTATTTCTTGTGTCAAAGGCCTGTTTTACGAGCTTATGCCGTCTTCAAAAATTTCGTGGCGGAATTTGCATTCACGTGATAGTGGGCGATAATTTATCGCAAATTTTTCGTTGTCTTTGGATTTCGTTGAAGTAAGGATATTTCGTTTTTATTCTCTACTCTTGTATATATTGAAATAAACTTTCCTCGTTAAAATTTGCGTGATAATTTAGTAGTTGTAGAATATGATGGGAAATCATTCGATTGCGGAGCGAGGTTCATGAGGTAGGTATGTTGATTTAGTGACTGAAATGAGGAGAAATGTTACATTCACGAACTATTGTATATAGACTGAAAAGGAAGAGAAGTATTCTTATGGTATACTAAAGCACACAATAAAACTATCCGTAAGTAGAATTCTACCGATGAATATACTATGGGTTGAATTCAAATTATCACCTCCGAATTAATTTGGATTTTACAGGAATATTTTGATGTAATGAAAGGAACAGGAATATATATCATGGCACGAAACTTAAAATGCGACCACTTTCTTACGTTCCTATTTACATAACGAAATTCCATAGCCCTCAATATTTGATACAAATCTGCATACTACATTATACAATACAGATTCACGATTACCACTTCGCCTAGAAAAACATCTCAATTATTTCCTATGCCAACTTATACATTGAATAATACCCAGCAATATCATTACATAGCATTGACTAAATCACCTTATTCCTCGAAATTGTTTTTAATTCAGAATGGCAGATCAACTAGTTACTGACAACTGTGTACATATCAATTAAGGTAAAATTAAATACTACTTATAGGGCAAAATACACAGCAAAATTTGCCTTGATTCAATGCTACATCTACATGTAAATATTCATCTCAGGCTCAAAAAATGAAGGAAATACTTGTATGAAACCAGTAAAGAACGAAAGTATACATAATTAAAGTGGAATATTACAGGCAATATGTATCTACTCATAAACTCCCACTTCAGGCAGAAAAGAGATCGAAATTATTCATGAAATAATACAGCTATAGCTACAGTATGCGACGAAATGGTAGTACGCTCCATACTTTTCATTATTTTTCGAGTAACTTCA
>NW_016910581.1:1120673-1143215 GCF_001483705.2 Eufriesea mexicana
AGCGGTTCATGTCGGTAAAAAAATTGTTTTCGTTTATGAATAGTTTTAATTGCACGGCGGACGTTAGCTTTACGCAAACCAATTAATAAAAACTTTGAAGAAACTGTTACCGTTTTTAGAATATTTTCTAACGATAAATATGAAAATAGCAGGGATCAATTACTTTTCCTTATTTATTTCATGAACCCGACATGGCAAACAGTATTTGCTCCTAGATTCGGATTCGTTACATGGAATTGTAGAAGGTTCTAATGGAAAGACATTTAAAAATCATATCCACCTTGGTCTGTCCTTTTGTATACATTCGTCATGCTATATTGCGTTGCCGTGATTTTTCACAAAAACTTGTAAAATGTGTGGAAAGAATTGTAAATGGTAATTATGGTTCGTTTGCGGTATTAATGACCGAAGACATTAAGCGAATGCGTATGTGACAAGGTTGTACAATGAATTTCGATATAAGGAACATTGAAACCTGCAGGCTGCTCTGTTATCTTGTGGCGTTCTGTACGATAACATTTATCCGAAGTCAAGACTACTTCCTTCCACATTGTCAACAGCCACAGCCCGGAATGAAGTCATCAGTTAAGTCGGAAGCTATATTTGATGTTCATATAGTTCCCATATGCCTTCCGGTTCCCCGAATCCGTCGTAATCTCTTGGTGTCTGTGTCACCATGGCGATGGCGAATGAAGCTCGTACCTTGTACATTAAGTACTAATTGATTGGTTGAATTGACGGGTTGCGGATATAACAATTCCAGAATTGTTTTGGAATATACATTATCAGTGAACAACGTTATTCAACCGTTACGATACTGTGACAATAGCTGTATGCAGTACTGTGTCGTACATTGCTAACGCCTCGAGGGATAACGGACCTGCACTTCTCTTTCTAATGTTGTTGCAGGACATACAACCTTTGCCACCAACTTAATCAAAAGGCAACAGTGCTGTTAGTAGGTGTACTAATAACGGAACTGTGAATTCTAAACGTCACTAGCCATAACCGTAGTATACATATTTTATTCCAGAGTTACATAGGAATCTACATTATCAGAGTACAAAGTAGTCCAACGACAGTATTACTGCGTTGACGGCTGTAATCAGTAGTGTGTTGTCAATTGCTGATATCTCGTGGGCTAGTGGATCTGCCTTCTGTGATTCTAGAATAGCTATATGACCTAAATCTTCATTGAACAGGCTAATCCAACGGCTGCAGTTGGATACTGATTGGATTACATATTGGTGGATGTAATATATACGTACGATCAGTTTTAGGTATTTCAAGTCTTAACCGTAATATGAATTGATTATTCCATAATTGCTTTGGAATTTTTACCATCAGTGAACAAAGTAGCCCAACGGCTACACTACTGTGATGATGGATGTACTCAGTACTGTGTTGTCAATTGTTAATCTCTCAAGGAATAATGGATCCGTCTTTTGTCATTCTAGAATCTTCATTTAGCAGATTAACACAGCAGCTGCAGTGATCTGCTTGGGGCTGTGCTGAGTACCATGACGTCAGTTGAAATTATCTGTGGCCATGAACATACTATATATTTATTACTCTAGAATTCCTTTGGAACTGACGTTGTTAGTGAACAACGATTTTCATCCGTTACATTACTGTGCTGGTGGCTATTCTCAGTACTGTGTTGTCAATTAATCTTTTCTCGGGGGATAATGGAACAGCCTTCCTCATTCTAGAGTTGCTGGAGTATGTAGAACTTGAGTAAAAAATTTAATCCACTGGCAGCAGTACTGTGTTGGTAGATGTGCTAGCTACCGTACTGCGAATTCTAAACGCCAAGAGCCACAACCGTAGTATACATGTCTTATTCGAGGATTACTTAGGAATTAACACCATCAGTGAACAAAGTATTCCTACCCCGACATTACTGTGGTGATGGCTGTAGTGAGTACTGTGTTTTCAATTGTTGATACCTCGTGGGTCAGTGGATCTGTCGTTTCACATCCTAAAGTTGTTATAGAAATTAAATCATCATTGAACACGTTAATCCGTCGGCTGCAGTGATATATTGGTGGATGTAATATGTACCTTACGTTCAAATTTAGATATTTTCTACCTTAACCGTAATATGCATTTATTATTCTAGAATTCCTTTGCAACTGACATTGTCAGTGAACAACGTTTCCCATCTGTTAAATTACTGCGGTCGTGGCTGTACTTAGTGCTGACAACTGTTAATAGTTCGAGAGGCAGTGGATGTGTCTTTTGTCATTCTAGAATAGCCATAATATCTAAATCATCACTGTACATATTAACACATCGGCTGCTGTCCTCCGCTGCAGGATATACTAAGTACCGTGCCATCAGTTAGAAATATCTATAGCCGAGACCGTACTATGCATTTATTATCCTAGAATTCTATTGGAACTGATATTATGAGTGAATAACTTCTTTCATCTGTTTCGTTGCTGTGGTGGTGGCTGAACTCAGTATTGTGTTGTCAGTTGTTAATATCTCGAGGGAAAATGGACCTACGTTTCTCGTTCTAGAATTGCTGTAGAATATATATAACTTTGTTGACATACTTAATCCAACGGAAACAGTGCTGTGTTGGTAGATGTGCCAACTACCGCACCGTGATTTCTAAACATCACTAGCCATAAACGTTGTATACATATTCCATTTCCAGTATTACTTAGGAATTTACATCATCAGTGAGCAAAGTATTCCAACGTCTACATTATTGTGATGATGGACGAAGTGAGTACTGAGTTTTCAACTGTTAATATCTCGAGGGCCGGTGTATCTTTATTTTGCCATTCTAGAATTGTTATGGAATTGAAGTCACCATTGAACAGATTAATCCAACAGCCACAGGGATATAATGGTGGTTCTAATAGATACCGTACGTTCAGTTTTAAATGTTTCAAGACTTAACCGTAACGTACATTCATTTTTCCAGGATTGCTTTGGTATTTACTCCGTCAGTAAACAAAGCAGTCCAATGGCTACACTACTCTTATGATGGATGTACTCAGTACCGTGCTTTCAATTGCTAATATCTCGATTTATAATGGATCTGCCTTTCGTCATTCTAGAACAGCTATAAAATCCAAATCATCATTGTACAGATTATCACTGCGGCTCCAGTCCTCTGATGGTGGGTGTACTAAGTACAGTGCCGTCAGCTAGAAACTTCTATAGCCGTGTCCGTGCTATACATTTATTATTCTAGAATTACTTTGGAGGTGACGTTATAAGCGAACAACTTTTGTACATCTGTTACGTTACTATGGTGGTGGCGGTGCTCAGTACAGTGTTGTCAATTATTAATATCTCGAGGGATAATGGACCTGCATTTCTCTTTCAGGAGTTGCTGCAGTCTATACATGACTGATAAATGTAATCCAACAGCAACAGTGCTATGTTGATAGATATACTATCTACCGTGCAGTGAACTCTAAACATCACTTCCCATAACCATAGCATACATGCTTTATTGCAGGATTACTTATGAATTTACATCTGCAGTGGACAAAGTAGTCCGACAGCTAGATTACTGTGATGATGACTGAACTCGGTACTGTGCTTCTATTGTTAATACCTCGATGGTTAGTGGATCTGTATTTTGTCACTCTAGAACTATTAAGGTATATGGATCATCATTGCAAAGGTCAATCCAACCGCTGCTGTGATATATCAGTGTATGTATTAAGTACCTTTTTGGCACTAGGAAATATCTGAAGACATAACGGCAGTGTACATTGATTATTCCAGTATTGCTTTGAAATATACATCATCAGTGAGCAAAGTATTTCACCGCCTACATTACTGTTATGATGGCTCTACTCGGTGAGGTGATGTCAATTGTAAACATCACGAGGGATGATGGACCTTTCTGTGTCATTCTAGGACAGCTATAATGTCTAAATCCTCATTGAGCAGATTAATACAGCTACTGCTGTAAGCTGCTTGCGGATGTACTAAGTACCTTGCCGCCAGATGGAAATATCTATAGCCGCGGACGTACCTTACATTTATTATTCTAGATTTCTTTTGGAAGTGACATTATCAGTGTGCAACGATTTTCATCTGTTACTTTGCTGTGGGGGAGGCTGTGCTCAGCACTGTGTCGTCAATTGTTAATATCTCGAGGTTAATGGACCTGCATTTCTCTATCTGGAATTGCTGCAGAATATGTAACTTTATAGGCATATTTGATCCAACGGCAACAGGGTTGTGCTGGTAACGGTACCAGCCTCCGTTGTACGATTTGTAGACGTCACTAGACATTACCGTAGTATACATATTTTATTGCAAGTTTACATAGAAGACTACATCATCAGTGAACAACGTATTCCAATGCCTACATTACTGTGATGATGGATGCACTCAGTACCGTTTTGGCAATTGTTAATATCTCGAAGTATAATAGATCTGTCTTTTGTCATTCTAGAACTGCTATATAATCTATATCATCATTGTGCATGACACAACGGCTGTAGCCCTCTGCTGGTGGATGTACTAGATACTGTCACGTCAGTTGGAAATATCTATTGCCATAACCGTACTATACATTCACTATTCTAGAATTCCCTTTAAACTGACGTTGTAAGTGAACAACGTCTTTCATATGTTACATTGCAGTAGTGGTGGCTGTACTCAGTACTGTGTTGAGAATTCTTAATATCACGATGGATAATGAACCATCATTTCTCGTTCCAGAATTGCTGTAGAATATATAACTTGCGTGACAAATTTAATCCAGCGGCAACAGTGCTGTGTTGATGGATGCACTAGCTAACGCACTGTGAATTCTAAACGTCATTTGTCACAAACGTAGTGAACATATTTTATTCCACGATTACTTAGGGATTCACATCATCAGTGAACAACGTATTCCAACACCTACATTATTGTGATGATGGCTGTAGTGAGTACTGTGTTTTAAATTGTTAATACCTCGATAGCCTATGGATCTGTCTTTTGATATTCTAGAGACGTTATAGAGCTTAAATCATCATTGGAGACATTAATCCAACGGCTACAGTGATATATTGGTGGCTGTAATATGTTCCGTACGTTCAATTTTAAATGTTTCATGCCTTAACCATGATACACATTGATTACTCCAAAATTGCTTCGGAATTTAAGTTGTCAGTTGAGTAAGTTGTCCAACGGAGAGATTACTGTGATGATGACTACACTCAGTACTGCGTTGTCTAACGTTGACATCTCGAGGATCTGTGGGTCTGTATTTTGGCATTCCAGAATTATTAACTTTTATAGATCATCATTGCACTGGTTAATCCGGCGGCTGCTGTGCTATATCAGTTTGTGTAGCAAGTGCCGTTCTGGCAGTAGGAGATATCCAAGCGATAACATTACTTTACATTGACCATTCCGGCATTGCTTTGAAATTCATATCATCAGTGAACATTGTATCCCACCGGCTGCAATACTGTAATGATGGGCTTACTCAGTACTGCGATGTCAATTGTAAATATCACGTGGGATAATGTATCTTTCTTTATCATTCTAAAATAGCTATTGGAACTAAATCCCCATTGTGCAGATAGATGCAGCGGCTGCAGTGATCTGCGTGTGGATGTACAGAGTACCGTGCCCTCTGTTGAAAGTGTCTGTAGCCACGAGCATACTATACATTTATTATTCTAGAATTCCTTCGGAAGTTACATTATGATTGAACAACGATTTTAATGTGTTATTACTGTGGTTGCGGCTGCACTCAGAACAGTGCTGTCAATTTTTAATATCTCGAGGGATAATGTGTCTGCATCTCTCGTTCTAGGGTTGCTGTAGGATATGTAACTTGAGTGACAAATTTAATCCAGAGGCAACAGTGCTCTGTTGGTAGACGTATTATGTACCCTACTGTGATTTCTAAATATCACTAGCCATAACCGTGGTATACATATTATATTCCGGGTTACTTAGGAACTTACTTTATCAGTACACAATGTATTCTCACTCCAACATTACCGTGATGATGCATGTAGTGAGTATTGAGTTTCCAATTATTAATATCTCGGGGGCCATTGGATCCGCCCTTTGTCCTTCTACAATTGTTGTAGAATATAATTCATGACTGAGTAGGCTAACGCAACGGCTACAGTGATACGTTGGTGGATGTAATATGTATCGTACGTTCAATTTCAAATAATTCATGACTTGACCGTAATGTACATTGGTTATTCCAGAATTGCTTTGGAATTTCCATCATCAGTGAATAAAGTATACCAACGGCAATATTACTATGGTGATGGCTGTACTCAGTACTGATTCGTCAATTTTTAATACCACGAGGGGTAGTGAATCACCCATTTCTCAATCCAGAATAGCTTGAAAACCTTATTCATCATTGAACATATTAGTCCAAGGGCAGCTGTGCCATACTGGTGGATGTTGCGCGTACCGTATTGTCAGGTCTCAATATCTCAAACCGAAACTCTAATAAATATTGATCATTCCAGAATTGCATTGTAATATATATCATCAGTGAACAAAGCAGCCCAACGTCTATAATACTGGGGAGATGGTGGGACGCATTTTGTCATTCTAGTATTGTCATCCAATTTAAATCACCATTGAAGTGTTTGATCTAACCGCTAACGTGCTATAATGGTGAATGTAATAAGTGCCGTACTGTCAATTGGAAACGTCTCAAGCTATAACCGGAATATGCATTGATTATTCCTGAATTGCTTTGAAATTTACCTCATCAGTGGACAAACCAAACCAATGGCTACATCACAGATATAACGGAACAGTACACAGCACTGTGTTGTTAACTGTAAATATCTCGAGGTATGATGTATCTGCCTTTTGTCGTTCTAAAAAAGCTACAAAATCAAAATCATCATAGAACACATTTATGCAGGGTATGTAATGCTCTGTTGGTGTTTGTGCTAAGTGCCGTACTGGCAATTGTAAACATCACTAGACACAACTGCACTATACATTGGTTATTCACGAATCACTTTCGAAATTACATCATCAGGGGACAAAGTAGTACGAAGTCTACATTACCGTGAATCTGGCTAGTCTCAGTACAGTGTCGTTATTTGTTGATATCTCGAGAGATAGTGTACCGGTTTGTTGTCATTCTAGAACTGTTACAGAATTTGAATCATCATTGAACAGATAAATCCTACGTCAAAAGTGCTCTAGTGGCAGATGTACGAAGTGCCGTAATGTCACTGGTAAATATCTCTAGCCATAGCCGTGCTATACGCTGATTACACTTCAATCTCTTTGGAATTGTAATTACCAGCGGTCAACGTTATTCAGCAGACAATGTACTGTGATGGTTGCTGTACTCAGCACTGTGTTTTCAATTGTTAATATTTCGAGGGTCTGTGAACCTGTATTTTCTCATTCTAGAATAGCCATAAGGTACAAATCATCATTGAACCGATTAGTACTGCGGTAGCAGCGATCTGCTAGTGGATGTACAAAGTAGCGTGTCCTCAATTGGAAATATCTCACGCCATAGCAGTAGCATGCACCGATTATTCCAGAATTGGTATGTTATTTGCTACATCAGCGCATTAATTCAGCCAACGGATACATTACTGTGATGGTGGCTGTACTCAATACTGTGTTGTCAATTGTTAATTCCTTGAGCGACCAAACATCTCTCTTTTGTCATTCTAGATTCGTTATTGAATCCTAATCATCACTGAAAAGATTGATCCAACTGAGGGAGCTATCTATTGTTAATTGTATGGCGTACCGCAATGTCAATTGCAAATATCTTCAGCCATAACCGCGGTACAAGTTTGTAATTCCAAAATTGCTTCGGAACTGACTTTATCATTGAACAAAGTTACTGAACGTATACAATACCAATATGATTACTGTAATCATTACAGTGTTGTTAATAGTTAAAATCTCGAGGGGTAATATATCTGCATTTCCCGTTCCTTAAATGATGCGGAATATACATCATTTGAGAGAAGATTAACACAACGTTAACAGTGCTCGTTTGTATGATGTACTAAATGCCGCACTATCAATTGCAAGTATCACTAGACATAACCGCAATAAGCGCTGGTCATTCTAGAACAACTTTCGAATTTACACCATCAGTGAACAAAGCAATGCAAGGGGCTACAACAATGTGATTATGGCTGTACGCAGTGCCATGTTGTCGATTGTTAATGTCTCGTGGGATAATGTATCAGCCTTTTGCCATTCTATAATGGCTATAAAATCTATATCATCATTGAACATACTAACACTGCGGCTGCAGTGATAAGCTGGTGGATGTACTAAGTACCGCGCACTCAGATGGAAATATTTGTAGCCATGACCGTATTATACATTTATTATTCCAGAATTGCTTTGCACGTCACGTCGTCAGTGAAGAAAGCAGTCCAACGGCCACAGTTCCGTGATGATGGCTGTACTCACTGCAGTGTTTTCAATTGTTAACGTATCGAGGCATAATTGATCTGCCTTCTGTCATACTAGAAAGTCTATAGAATTCAAATCTTCATTGAAGAGATTGATACATCGGCTGCTGTGCTCTGCTGGTGGATATACTATGTACCCTACTATCAACTGGAAATGTCTCAAGCAATCCGCAACATACATTCTTTATTCCAGAATTAGTTTGGAACTTACGTCATCAGGGAACAAATTATTCCAGCGGCTATATTTCAGCGGTGATCTCTGTTCTCAGTACTGTGTCGACAATTGCCAACATATCGTTATAGTAGATGTAAATGATATAGTAGATGTATAGTGGATGATAGTAGATGTGGCATTTACCATTCTAGAAATGCTATAAGAAGTAAATCATCATTGAACAGAATAATACAGCGGATGAAGTGCTCTACTGTTGCATGTACTATGTACCGTACTGTCAGGTGGAAATATCTCAATCCGTGACAGCAATATGCATTGACTATTCCAGAATTGCTTCGACATTGGCATCATCAGTGAACAAAGCGGATTAACGGCTGCAGTAATATGATGATGGCTTTACTCAGTACTGTGTTCTCAATACTTAATGTATCGAGGAGTAGTTGATCTGTCCTTTCACATACAAGAATAGCTATAATGTATAAACCACCATTGTACAGATTAATCCAATGAAATCAGTGCTCTCTTGGGAGACGTACTCATTACCATCCTGTGAATTTTAAACGTCACTAGCCATAGCAGTACTGTACACGCTTTATTACAGAATTACATAGGAATTTTCATCATCAGTGAAGAAATTTGCCCAACGTCTACATTGCTGTGCAGATGGCTGGACTCAGTACAGTGTTGTTAGCTGTTGATATCTCAAGCGATAGAGGACATGCACTTTGTCATTCCAGAATCGTTATAAAATTTACATCATCATTGGGAAGTTTAGTCCAACGGCGAAAGTGATATATTGGTGGATATAAGTACCGTACAGTCAACTGGGAATATCCCATGCCGTAACCGTGGAATACAATCATCATTCTAGGATCCTTTTAGAACTGACATTATCAGTGAAAAGTTTCAATCAACCGATAAAATGCAATGATGATGACAGTACTCAGTATTCTGCCGTCATTTGTTATTATCTCGAGGGATAATATACCTGCATTTCTCGTTCTTGATATACTGTAGGGTAGACATCATCAGTGAACAGATTAATACAACGCAAACAGCGCTCTGTCGGCATATGTACTAAATGCCGCACTACCAATTGTTAATGCCACAGGCAATAACAGCACAGTACATAGGTTATTCTAGAATAACTTTCTAACTTACATCGTCAGGGAACAAAGTAGTCCAAATGCGACAGTTTTATGACGATGGGTGTACTCATTACTGTGTTGTCAATTGTTTATGTTCCGATGCATAATGGATTTGACCTTTGTCCTTCTAGATTTTCTGTAGAACTGAAGTAATCATTTAACAGGTTGATACAGCGGCTGCAGTGCCCTGTTGGTAGATGTACAAAGTACCGTGCTGTCAGTTGGAAATATCTCTAGCCATAACCGTACTATGAATTGACTAATCCAGAATTACCTTGGAATTAACTTCATCAGTGAACAGTGAACTCCAACGGCTACATTACTGCAATGATTGCCTTACTCAGACCATTGTTGTCAATTGTTGATACTGCGCAGGACGTGGGACCCGTATTTGGTAGTTCTAGCATTGCCGTAGTACTTAAATTATCGTTGAACAGATAATACCAACGGTGCAGTGCTATATTGGCTGATGTAGTATGTACAATACTGCCAATTGGAAATATCTCAAGCCATAACCGTAATATACATTGATTATTCCGGGATTGCTTTGGTATTTACATCATCAGTGATCAAAGTATTCCAACGTCTATAGTACAGCCATGATGGCTGTACTCGTTGCTGTGTCGTGATTTGTCAATATCTCGAGGGACACTGGAATTGTGTTTTGTCATTCTGGAATTTTTATATATCTACATCACCATTGAACAGCTTAACCTGAAGGGTACAGTGCTAAATTGTTAGGCGTATTGTGTATCGTGCTGTCAGTTAGAAATGTTTCAAGCCATAACCGTAATATCTGCTGATAGTTCAAGAGTTGCCTTGGAATTTACACCATCAGTGAACAAAGTAGTGTAAAGGCATCACTACCGTTATGATGGATGTACTAAGTACTGTGTTGTCAATTGTTAATATCAATAGGGATTGTGTATCTCTCCTGCTTCATAGTAGAATAGCTATATAATGTAATTATCAATGAACAGATTAAGAGAGCGGCTGCTGTCCTCGGTTGGTGTATGATCAAAGTACTGTACTGTCATTTGGGAATATCTGTAGCCATGAACGTACTCTACGTTCACTATTCTGAAATTGCCTTTGAGCTGACATTGTCAGTGAACTGGGTTATTTAGCAGTTACAATATTTTTGTGATGGCTGTACTCTGTACTGTGTTGTCAATTGTTTATATCTCGAAGGCTAATGTACCTGCATTGCTCACTCTAGGATTGCTGCAGGATATACGATTTCAGTGACAGATTCAATCCAACGGCAAGTGTGCCCTGTTGGTAGACGTACTGATTACCGTACTGTAAACTCTATACATCGCTAGCCATAAACGTGTGATACATATCTTATTCTAGAATTACTTAGAAACTTACATATTCACTGATCAAGGTAATCCAACGTCTACAGTACTGTGATGATGACTGTACTCAGTACCGTGTTGTGGTGTGCTAATAACTCGAGAGATAATGGACCTGTCTTTTGCCAGTCTAGAATATATTTAAAATCTAAATCACAACTGAACACAGTAATACTGCGGTTGATGATCTGTGCTGGTGGATGTACTATGTACCGCACTGCCGGCTGGAATTATCTCAAGCTGTGGCCGCAACATACATTGCTTAATCCAGACTTGCCTTGGAACTGATATTATCAGTGGACAAAGCTATACAAATATTAAGATACTGTGATGATGACTGTACCCAGTACTGTGTTGTCTATTGATAATATCTGGCGGGACAATGGACCTGCATTTCTCGTTCTAGAATTGCTGTTGTGTATACATGTTCGGTGACCAAGTTAATCCATCCTCAACAGCACTCTGTTGGTGTACGTACTAATTACCGTACTGTTTTGTGAACATCACCAGCCATAACCGTATTATACAAACTCTGTTCCAGAAATACTTAGGAACTCATCTCGCCGGTGATCAAGATTGTCCAACGTCGACATCATTGTGATGATGACTGTAATCAGTACTGCGTTCTCAATTGAAAATTTCTCGAAGGATATTGGATCAGTCATTTGTCATGATAGAATAGACACAACATCTAAATCAACATTGAACAGATTAATCCAACGGCAACAGTGCTGTGTTGACAGATGCACCAAGTACCCTACTGTCAATGTTAAATTTCTATATTCGTATCCGCAGTATACATTGATTATTTTAGTATCCCGTTTAATTTATATTATCAATGAACAGGGTTACACGTCGTCTACGATAATGTGCTGATATCTGTACTCAGAACTGCGCTGTCAACTCTTGATATCTCGAGGGAAAACGGAACTGCATTTCACGTTCTAGGATTGCTGCTGGGCATACATAATCAGCGAAGAGTTTAATCCATCGGCAGCAGTGCTCCGTTGTTAGATATATTGTAAGGATGCCCTTATCTGCGTTACTGAGTCAGGATGCACGAGTGGCAAGGAGGACCATATCTCTGTTTGCGGAGACAGGATGCGCAGGTGGCCAATGAAGACAAAGACAATTGGTCATCACTGCAGTTTGCAAAGTATGTATGAAACCCATAAAGAGCCGACGAGATTCATAGTTATCGTGACCACCATCTCGATCAAACACTATGTGTATACTTTAAATAATCTTATTTTATTAAAAGCTTCTTAATTTCCCGCGACATAATTTGGCGATCCTGCCAGGATCTCAAAGGGAGCGACGATGAGGAAGAGACAAGACACCGACCCACATTCTGTGAACGAGACCACTTGGAGAGCTATGGTGATTATTAGCAATGGTAGTTAAGCACTCACAGGGCCCCGTTAGCATTACTTTTATATATTATCACGTTGAAACAATTACTAAAACGCTCAAGAGACAAGAAGATAATATGGCAAGACAAGAAAAAATTCTGAGTGCACAAGCAGGGAAAAATAGATGTACAGAAGGAGCTATTAAGAAACTAACAGCTGCCATAAAACAATTAGACGAGGAAAAGCAAGGACAAGTCACCAATCTGAAGAAACTAGGAACACAATTATTGCTCCATGTTGTTACCGAAGACGGAAAACCTTCTCATACGAAGTTGCCCAGGAGACAAGAAGCAGCGGAATTGTCGGAAGACGAAACTACTACCGGCATCCATACCACACAACAAGTGTTTGCACCAAGACCAGCACCAAGGACCTTGGAATAGAGGAATTCATTAAAACAGCGCGTTTCACTAGAAGCCGAGTGCAAGACAAAGAAGCTCTTCTGCGGATGATTATAACTGAAAAAATTACCGAATACGCCAGGAAATGTGTCCGTTTCTGCAAAATTCTATCATACGGAGAACTTTATGAAGCCCTGAGAAAGCAAGTATGAACGAATGTATATATTAATACCCTCCACTATATATGGTAATAGAATTAAATTACATTTGATAAAATAAGGTAGGGATGAGGCAGTACAATTCTTCACTTGCAGACTGCGAAGAGCAATGATTGATATAGAATTCTCCATAGAAATTAAACACCTCAACCCAAAAATTGGAAGCATTATGCTAGAAGAAGGAAACCTTGAGGTTATAAGATCCTACGTTCTCAGCTTGCGACAGGAATTAGCCCAATACATTGTCCCAATGAGGCCCAAGACATTGTTCGAGGCTCAACACGAAGCGAGCGACATGGAGAAACGGTTTAAGTAAACAATTGCTACAATACAATAACGAAAAACATTCCCACAATCAAAACCATGTTTCTTTTCTAGACACACTAACCCAGCACCAGTAAACGTACATACCTATAATCCCATTGAAAGAATGTTTCCCAAATCTATTAATTCCAACTATCCTATAGCGAAATGTGATCATTGTGGAAAGACAGGCTACACCAAAGCAAATTGCTTCCACATCGAACGCCGAAACTTTCCTATGGCACAACGAGAGAAGCTTCCCCATCAAGTGAACAATATCGAAATGGCAATAAAGGAACAGGTCAACGCCAACGATTCCGGGTTCTACACACCAGGAGAATTTCAGAACATACGATACCAACTACCAGGAATGGTATCAACCGGAAGGATACTCTTGTGTACCGGAGCTGGTGTCAACCTTCTCAAGCGAAAATTCGTAAAAGGTGAATTGAATATTAAACTCGATCGTACTATATTATTTGGCAATGGTAAACACATCGTATCCCAATATTCCAACATTCGCGTATTAGGAAAAAACCACGAATATCTTAAAACCCCCAACTTTCCTCTGATTGAAGACGGAATAATGTGACACAATTTTCTCAAGAGATATGAATTTTCAATAACAATAACGAAATCAAAACAAGCAATCATGTTATTCCTTTACAGGCAACATCGAACGAAATAGAGTTCCCGCCAGGATCTTGCAAAATACAATGTGGCAGGATTGGCCAAGGTGTCATCCGTGCTTGTTACATCAATGCTAGTAAGCAACAAATCAATTCGAACTCTGAAATTGAAAAAGAATCCATAATTGAAACCGAATTTCTGAATTAAGTGAGAAAATCAGATTAAGTCACATAGAACCAGCATACTCAGAAACTATTAGAAAAATGGTACTCTCATTTAACGATATTTTTAAACTTGATCAATATCCATTCCCATGTACCTTGCTAACTGAGCACGCTATCCACTTAAAAACGCCAAAACCTATCAATATAAAATCCTACAGGCTCCCCGAATGCATGAAGTCGAAATTCATCGACAAGTCCAAGAAATGCTTTCCAAAGGTATATTCGAAGAATCCGACCCTCCCTTCAATGAACCAGCATCGCTAGTACAAGAAAACCAGACGCATCCGGCAAGCAAAAATGGAGGATAATCACAGATTACAGAAAACTATATGAAGTGACAAATCAGGACGCTTATCCCCTCCTGAATTCGGATGAAATAGGGCACCATTTTGTGAATGCAAATTCTTTCCGCCCTCGACTTTTCCTCTGGTTCTCATCAAATAGCTATTGAACAACGAATTGAAAAATTCACAGACTTTTCCACACCTAACGTCACTTCCTTTATAATTGAATGCCTTTTTGTTTAAAAAACGCTCCGGCCACATTTCAAACAATGATGGACACTGCATTGCGTGGACTGACAGACAAACATTGTTTTGTGTACTTAGATGATATTATAATATTTGGAAAGACAATAGAAGGACATAACAGAATCTTAGCTGTAATATTTCATAGACGTAGAGATACTGAGCGTTAATTACAGATATACAAGAGTTTGGATAGTAAACAGTTAGAAGCTGTCGCTTATCCAGTTATACAACCTCCGCAAGGGCGATGGGGATAAAACACCCACACACCTCCCTATGGTGGATTTGGGATACGCCCAACCAGCGCGAACCGAAAGTGCCAAGAACACAGTCGGATCTGCCAATTTGTCTAACTGGGATGCTAGCCCCAGTCGACTCCCTTGGTGTTGGGACGGGAACGTTCTAAATCCCTACTGCCTCAGGAGGACAGCACCCGAGCTGTACGATGCGCAACTCTCACGCCGGGCTTCGAGAGTCCTTGCCTGCGATGTAGGTTCCAACCGCTGCCACCATGAGGCCAACCCAGCGACCGACGTGCGGACTGCCATATGACAGCCGGCCCAGGGCCAAATCGGTCTCCTGTGGTACCGGTGATCACGGACGTACCGGTCGTCCCGTTCGTGGTAAACCACTACCGTTCTGAGGCTGCTAGCCCACCTCGATGTAGGTGCACGTCAACTAGGCACCGTGGGGTCGCCAATCCCATACTACGGCCGACCAAGGTCGACAGAAACCCCTGCGGGGATTACAGATAGGGAGGTGTAAATTTTTAGAACATGAGTTAGAGTACTTAGGTCACCTTGCATAGCAGAAAGAATAAGACCTAGTTCAAAGAAACCATCAGCCATAAGATCTTTTAAGGTTCCGACCACAGTAATCCAAGTAAATCCTTTCATCGGGTTCACCGGACACTACAGAAGGTTAACAAGGAATTTCGCTAAAATAGCTAAACCATTGACAGGACTGTGGCAAAAGGATGCATCTTTTCAGTGGACAGTCTCAAAACAAAAGGCTTTCAATCTGCTAAACGACAAATTATGTGAAACACCCATCCTATGCTATTCTGACCTTGACAAACCCTTCACCCTAACAACAGACGCCAGCAATGAAGGAATTGAAGCCGTATTATAGCGAAACAGTCTCCCTTGGTGTTATATACCTAGAACGCTAAATAATGTTGAAAAAAATTACACAACCACCGAAAAGGAATTGCTTGCGATCGTTTGGGCCGTCAAACGGTTGCTACAGTACCTCTTTGGAAGAAAACTCTATGTTCAAACAGACAATCAGGCACTTAAATAGTTACACAACGTAAAAGATACATCTTCAATTTTTATGCATTGGAGACTTAGATTAGAAGAATAGGAATATATAGTTAGCTATAAAAGCGGAAGGGAATATACTGCAGCTGACGCTCTGTACCGAATCCATCCAGTAAATATTATTAAAAGCGAAGCTCTTAATGCAAATATCCGTATCATTAAACCAGTCAACCTAGAAAACGAATTACCAGACACACAGGAAGCTACACTCCGAAACAAATTATTAGCAGGATACGAAAATTGGAAAGTATCACCTATTGCTACTGTCATAAGAATGACTGCTAATCGAACACATTGGACGCAACACACATACGAAATACTTGGTAGATACGGCAAGGTTATATGGCTAATTAAACTACACGATTTAATGGCTCAACAACAAAATAAAGCTAAAATTGCTTTCGGTATATGGGACGACATGAATCCTCCTCACATCGCTTCGATACAGCTAATGCTACGATTCTAATTAAAATTTGTCCCCGAAGAACGCTTATAGATTTCACGACATCCTCGCAGAGTATATGCACCTAAAGAGAAAACCCAAATCCTCATTGAAAACCATGACCGAGCACAACACGCACGAGAAAATGAAGCTATTGACAGAGTAAAGACTAAACAACACAGGACAAATCTTGGAAACGACGCAAGCGGCTATATAAAAGCTTGTGACATAAGCCAAAGAAAGAAATTGAGGAGAATCCGACCCAGAGACGAAGGAATACTAACCGATACAACTTAGAACCCTGATGACAAAATAGCTCTAAATACTATAGGACGACTAAACGTTACCACAAACGAAACCAATTTATTCTCTCTATCCAAAACTGTCTGACCAAATGCTTAATATTGATTTAGATAGCAGATCAAAGGGCAGAATCAATTATAGAGGAATTAATCAACCATTACATTTTCATATCTTCCTCTCCTAAACAAATCCTTACAGACCAGGCGCAAAGCTTCGTTTGTAGGTTAATGGAAACTTTTGAAAGGGCTTTTAAAATACAACATATAAAGACTACTAGTTTTCACCCACAAAGTGTTGGGGCACTCGAGTCAACTCGCGGTATGTTGAAAGACCTTATACGAACCAATATTGATGAAAATAAAAACGAATGGTGTGACCATTTAAATTTTATTATTATGGTATACAACAAGTATACCATACTCAGGAACATGTTACACACCCTTTGAATCAGCCCTCGGACGGGAAGCTTCAGCAATAGCCTAAACACCTTAACTCAGTCAAAATGAAATATTCGAACTTTGGAAGCTCAGACACGACATATACTTACAAAACGCCAAACGGATTATAACGGACAATAAGAAACGCTATAAGAGAGATCAAGATCGAAATATACGATTAAAGATTATCTACAGTATAGGTGATCTTGTACTACCTCATAATTGTCGAAAGTCTAATATGTTAGACAAAGAATGCCTAGGAACTTACGAGATACTAGAGGTGAAGACTCCTAACCATTTACGAAAAATTAACAAAACCAAAACGTTGCTAATACACAGTGATAAAACAAAATTATATAGTCTTTCCAGGGATTAATCCTGCTAGCTACGCAAATCCTAGGTGTAGAAATTATTCCTTTATATAATACACAAATATTAACGGAAAACATAGGTAAAGCTTCTATATGCCATGAAGCAGTAAAGATCACCATATTATTTATGCTAAGTGAACTACAACATGACGTTGTAAAGATACATTTATTAGCTGTATCTACGCATATCTATTGTCAGAAATATGATTGTAAAGCCACTAGTTACTTTATTATACAAACCAAAATGGCACGTGTGGCTCAAGCCTTGATCAAGTTGCACACTGCTAAAAGATTATTATTAAACATTATTGGATCAGCTTCCAAAACCCCATTCGGAGCATTACATGAAGGCGATTTGTCTGTAATGAACGCCAAAATCGACAAATTTTTTAACAATCAGGACAAAATAACACAGGTAACAAAATCAATCCATAATGTTCAAAACTCTTCTTCAAGATCAACACTACCGTGAGCTAAGAGATCGATTACACGAAGATTGCGATGGATTGAACAAGTTACAAAAGGATGCCACTCTAGAAAAGAATTTGATCATACTAGAATAATTTTTGACCGATATCACAAACAAAATTAACGACATATACCTCACCATCATACCAGGCAAGAAAGGAATTATAGTCACTACCGTGATTCCAATGAAAACTTTCATGAGAAGACACGAAAAAGTCACACGCGTCAACTATATAGAACATCACATACCAGCAAACCCAGAAAATTTCAAAACATTGGTCGACATAAGCCGACTAAGAGCTCAAGTAACTACAGACATACTAATACACAAAATTCCAGTTCCCATACTTGAAGCTAAGGAAAGGAATATCTCCAATTAATATCCTACTCCTTATAAAATAAATAACGTATTCTTTGCTCCAATACTAGACCACAACGTTATAATGCAACAGCACGACACGCAAATAATTGTGAATACGGAATGCCTAGATCAATATTGCCGAGAGCGTTCCATTGGATTAATATGCGCAAGAACACAACCCACACGACGAGATTATCACAAAGGATGCTAAATTCCTAAAGACTACAAAAGGTGCGGAATCACCGAGTTTAAAAAAGACGACATTACCTTTATGCCGATGCATCAACCTAACAAGAACATTGCAATACCAAAGGACTTCTTGAAATCAACGCTCCTTGTAAAAACATGAAAACCCTACGATTAAACTCATCAGTGATATTATACAGCAATACCGAATGTATATTTACGTGCAATAATAATGTAATGAAGATTAGAGGTACTACATTCGATACACAATCCTATACCTCAAATTATAATATAAATATTAGTTTCACTACAGAAGAAATGAATCTTTTGCAAGACTTTGTACAAGTAGCTCCTAAGGTAACTCCAAATTTCAATAGTTACCAACGATCCTTGGTTCACATGTATGTACAACTGCAGGATATTAAGGCACAGCGACGAATCATCAGTACAACTGAAATTGGGTATAACATGTTCAAAATTGCAGGTTGGATTGCCTTAGGTATCGTTACATTATGCACCTTGCACAAAATAGGCTTACTAAGACTACTGCTCAAATTAATCCCAAAAAGAATGTCCATTAAAATTTGCTGTAACGAGGTACGTGTAAAGAACGACGCATAACCTACAATTAACAATATATGAATACACCCTCAGAACCATTGATGAACACAAGCGGACCCGAACATATAGAAAACCAGGACTACCTGCATCTGGAAGGCAACCCAACCACATCGCTCGCGGATATATCCATAATGCCGAAAAAGGTGGTACGCTTCGTGGGAGCGAAGTCGAATCTACGAGAAGGGCTGTAAGGAGAGCCTTATCTGCGATAATGAGTCAGGATGCGCAGGTCGTACGGAAGCCCTCATCTATGGTACTGAGACAGGATGCACAGGTGGCAAGGATGAACATATTGGCGGTACTGAGGCAGGATGCGCAGATAGCCTATGCAGACAAAAACAATTGTTCATCACTGCACTATGCGAAAGATATATAAAACCCATAAAGAGCCGATCAGATTCAGAGTCATCGTGACCACCGTCCCGATGAAACACTAAGTGTATAATTTAAATAATTGTATTTTATTAAAGGTTTGTGAATTTCCCATGACATACTAATCGCCGTACAGTGTATTGTAAATATCTGTAGCCATAGCCACAGTACACATTGATTATTCCAGAGTTGCCTTTGAAATGATATTATCAGTTAACAAAGATATTCAACATTTACAAAACTGTGATGATGGCTGCACTCAGTACTTTGTTGTCATTAGCTGATACCTCGATGGATAATGGATCTGCATTTCTCGTTCTGGAACTGACATCGAATGTACAACATCAGTGATCAGAATAATGCAACAGCAAGTGGGCTCCGTTGGGATATGTACTTAATGCCTTACTGCCAATAGCAAATATCATCTACTATAAGCGCACTATACATAGATTATTCTAGGATCACATTCTAATTTTGGTCATCAGTGAAAAATGTAGTCCAACGACTACATGACTGTGATGATGGCTTTACTCAGTACTGTGTCGCGAGTTGTCAAAATCTCGAACGTCAGTGGATCTGAATCCTCTCATTCTAGAATTGTTATAGAGTTTAATTCATCATGGAACTGTTTAATCCTACGACAACAGTGCCGTAATGGTGGATATAATAATTACCGTACTGCCAATTGGAAATATCTCAAGCCGTAGCCGTAACATACATTGATTATTCCAGAGTTGCATTAGTATTTACATCATCAGTGGACAATGTAGCCCAACGGCAGCATTACTGCGATGATGGATGTCCTCTGTACTGTGTTGTCAATTGTTAATGTCTTGAGGGCCAGTGGATCGGTATTTTGTCATTATAGAACTGCTACAATGTCTAAATCGTCATTGAACAGGTTAATACAACGTCTATATTGGTATATTGGTTGATGTAATAAGTACCGTAATGTCAATTGGAAATGTCTCTATCCAAAACCGTACCATACATTGATTATTCCAGAATTGCTTTGGGATTTACATCATCAGTGGATATAGTAATCCATCCGCAACATTAATGTGATGATGGCTATACTGAGTACAGTGTTGACAATTGATGATGTCTCGAGGGATCGTGGGCCTGCATTTTATCATTCTAGAAATGTTGTAGAATGTAAGCCGCCACTGAATAATTTTGTCTATCGCATAAATCATTATATTGGTTGACGTAACGTGTACTGTACTCTCAATTAGATATTTCTAAAGCAATAACCGTACCATGCACTGGTTACTCTAGAATCACTTTCGAATTTACATCATCAGGGTACATGGATTCCCAGCGGCTGCATTACTGTGATGACCGCTGTACTCAGTACTGTGTTTACAATTGCTAACATATCGTTTGATAACGGATCTGACATTTGTCACTCTAGAAATGCTATGAAAACGATATCATCATTGAGCAGATTGACGCAGCGGCAGCCGTGCTCTGCTGATTGACATACTAAGCACCGTACTATCAATTTGACGTATCTTATGACATAACCGTCCTATACATTGATTGCTCTAGAGTCACTTTCCAATTTACATCATGAGTGGACAAAGTAGTCCAACTGCCACTGTGCTGTGATGATGGCTGAAGACAGTACTGTGTCGTCAATTGATACTATCTCGTGGGAATGTGTGCCTGTATTTCGTCGTTATAGTATTGCAGTGGAATTTAAATCACCATGGGACAGATTAATCCAACGGCTACTGTGCTATACTTTTGGATGTAATAAGTACCGTACTGGCAATTGGAAATATCTCAAGACATAACTGTAATATACATTGCTTGTTCCAGAATAATTTTGGATTTACACCGTGAGCGAACTGAGTATTTCAACGGCTACGGTACTGCGATGATGGATGTACTCGGTACTTTGTTGCCAATTGTTAATATCTCGAGGTGCTGTGGGATTGTATTTTGTAATTCTAGAAGTGTCATAAAATTAAATCATCATAGAACACCATAATCCATCGGCAACAGTGCTATATTCCTGATTTTAGTATGTACCGCACTGTCAATTGGAAATATCTCAAGCCATAACCGTGCTATACATTGATTATTCCAGAATTGCTTTGGAACTTACTCCACCAGTGAACAAAGCATTCCAACGTCTACGGTACGTTGATGATGGCTGTAGTCAATGCTCTGTAGCCAATTGTTAATTTCTCTAGGGATAATGGACCTTCATGTTCAGTCTACAATTTCTGTAGAATATACTGCTTCAGTGACAAATTTTGTCCAACGGCATCAGTGCTCTCTTGGTGGATGTACTAGCTACCGTACTGCGAATTTTTAATATCACTAGCCATAACAGCACTATACATTTGTTATTCAAGAATTATTTTAGATTTTACGTCGTCAGTGCCCAAAGCAGTCCAATGCCTACATTATGGTAACGTCGGCTGTACTCAGAACTTTGTTGTGAATTGTTAATATCTCGAGGGACTGTGGACCTGTGTTTCGTCATTCAAGATATGTTATAGAAATTAAATCGTCGCTGAAAAGTTTGACCCTACGGTTATAGAGCTATATCGATGGGTGTTCTTAGCACCGTACTGTAAATTGTAAATGTCTCTACCTATAACTGTACTATAAAGTGATTATCCTAGAATACCTTCGGAATTTACGTCGTCAGTGTGCAAAGTAGCCCAACGGTTACAGTAATGCGATGATGGCTTTAATCAGTAATGTGATCCCAAATGTAAGTGTCTCGAGTGGGTACAGTGTGCTGTCATTCTAGAACTGTTATAGAACTTAAATCATCATTGATCAGATTAATCTAACGGCTACTTTGCTATATCTATGGATGTAAAGAGTACCGTACTGTTAGTTGGGAATACCTCTAGACATAGCCGCGCTGTGCATTGGTAATTTCGGAA